>NC_090728.1:968330-970830 GCF_036898095.1 Palaemon carinicauda
ACCAAGTTAAAGACAAATCCTTGGTCAATGATGATTGCAGATTTTCTTTTCTGGACAAGTAGATGGCATATCATCTTTGGATGGGTAACGGATCAGATTTGACTTGGAATAACTATACTCGTCTAGGTAGATAGTAGGTTGGCCAAGGCACCAGCCACCTGTTGAGATACTACTGCTAGAGAGTTATTTGGTCCTTTGACTGGCCAGCCAATGCTACATTGGATCCGTCTGGTTACGGCTCATTTAATCTTTGCCTACACATACACAGAAAAGTCAGGCCTATTCTTAACACATTTTCCTCTTCCCTTATACACTTGACAACACTGAAATTACCAAACCATTCTTCTTCTCGCAAGAGTTTAACTACAGCACTGTAAGTGTTCAATGGCTACTTTCCTCTTGGTAAGGGGAGAAGAGGAAGTAAAAAGTATATACACAGCTCTGGTAACTGCTTGGACCTAGTATACTCTAACTCTTCTGGTGTTATAACAAGTCTACCGCATCGTTTCATAAACCCTCGTACACTGTAACGGGTTTCTTTTTTTATCTAATCACTCGGTTTTCCCTGCATTACTAATAGAACAACCTCTGTAAGCATGCTAACTCATTAGCTATAGCTATGGTCAGCAGCTCTTCTAGGAGAAAGACACTCCAAAATCAAACCATTGTTCTCTAGTCTGTTTTGGGTTAGAGATCTCTTGCTTGAGGGTGCACTCGGGCACACTATTCTATATTGTTCCTCTTTCTCTTGTTATTTTGAAGTGTTTATGCTCTTGTTATTTTCAAGTTTTTAGTCTATATATGGAAGATTTGTTTTAATGTTATTGTTCTTAAACTTCTTGTAGTTTTTCTTCATTTCCTTTCCTCACTGGGCTATTTTCTCTGTTGGAGCCCTTGGGCTTATAGCATCCAGCTTTTCCAACTAGGGTTGTATCTTAGAAAATAATAATAATAATATCAATGAAAGGTGTTGCTCAGAGAGTTTATGCCTCAACTGAAAAGGAATAAAATTTGACCATAAAAAGGAACCCTCTCTGGTACAACCGAGGAAAATAAGTGATGAGCTACCCGGGGTTAAATCTGCACTCTTTGGTGTACAGTAGATGTGACAGTTCCTCCTTCACTCAAACCATATGGCTGTATCCCTCATTGTCCGAAGGAAAGGGTAACCTTTTGGCTGATGTGTTTGAGAGTAAGCAGAATAATGAGACTCAATCTACCTCATTCTTGTTTTACTGGTGCTACGTTTAAAATAACTAATTTAGTTTTCTATTCCGTGAAATTGGAACACTCTTGATAGATATTGATGCTTGTGGGATTGTAAACCCAATTGTTATTTTTCCTTTATTTATAAAGACTGTTGATTTCGTAGCTGCTAGTATGTCTGTTATTTTCCAAAAAATAAACAATAAAAGTTATTTTTGCACTTGTTGGAGAATTGGTAAGATTACTCTATTTGGTAATGTAATTTTGGGTAGCTTTAACACTGTTGATTACCACCCAATTTCCATAACTTCCTTATCATTTAGATATTTTGAACTTCTTTAGGAAAGATATCAAAATGAGTTTGCTGAAGGTAATAAACTGTTCCCTAGTTCGAAACTTGGCTTATGCAATAGCCTTGGAGCATACCGTATAATGCCATTCTTAAAATTTACAAAAAATTACAGAAATCCATTAAATGTGGTCAGGAGGTTGTTATGATTAGTGTTGATTTTAGTGCTGACTATGTGTTAATCATGATACCCTTTTTTTTAAACTAAAACATTTGGGATTAAGTGTGGCTTTACTCAGAATCCATTTTTTTTTCTTTTTTTTTTTTTGTCAAACAATAGATCACAGAGTGTTGTTGTTGATGGGCAACGTAGTGAGTATAAGAATGTAATATCCGGTGATCATCGGGATAGTGTTCTTGGCACGTTATTTTTCATACTATATACACATATTAGGTTAGCCCTAAAAAAAACAAGTTTGTTGCACATTCAGATGATGCTACTCTCTTTGTATCAATTCCATATTTTGAATATTAATCTGGGGTTGCTGAATCCCTTAATAGAGCTCTAGCTAAAATTAGTGTATGGTGCAATTTATAGGGCATGAAGTTGAACAATAGCAAAACTCAAAGTATGATTGTAAGTCGAGGACAGTGGGTCTTCAACATCCAGATATCTTCATTGATAATATCTCTTTAACTATATTCAACTAGTCTAGAATTTCTGATATGGATATTATCTACAAATTCAATTTTGAGAAATGCATTCGGTCTGCTTCTTCAATTGCACAAATAGGGTTATTAAAAAAATAATTTTAAGAAATTTACTGACCAATATATTCCGAAGAAATTTTTTAATTCTTTCATTCTACCTTTTTTTAGAGTATTATTCTTTCTGGTCTTCAGCTGCTGTCTCTCATCTTGAATTGTTGGGCAAAAGCTTACGATGTATTAAATTTCTCATTCCTGATCTGGATATTGATCTCTGGCACTCTCGTTCAGTTAGTT
>NC_090728.1:973330-980830 GCF_036898095.1 Palaemon carinicauda
TATATATATATATGTATATATATATATATATATATATATATATATATATATATATATATATATATATATATATATATATATATATGTATATATATATAAGTAGTGTTTGGGAAGTTATGTTTATCCTTAGTTTTTCCTTCTTATTAATATAAGAGATTTTCATTATTTTGCGTAATATTATTAGTTAGTCTCGTATTCTCATGTAGTTTGCTTTTATTGCTTCCTTATACTCTAAAATAAGCATTAATTATTAAAGTTATATCCTGCTGTTTGGGTGTCTTTGTTCTTCTGTTGTAATTGCTTGGTAAATATATGCATTTCCTTCATCATTTAAATAAATGTTTGGTAAATTGATTTTCTTTTAACTCAACTATACCAAGCACCAAGCAAACAGCAACGAAGGTAGTTAATTACGTTAACCCTGTAACTAGTTACTGCCTAGTTTGGTTATCTTCCAGCGTCAACCCCGTTCCCAAAATACTTTGGAGCAGTAGTAGCTTGGAAGGAGAGGGACAGTGAAGACGTGACCACTACCCAGCACAGCGCCACTTTGAGATCGGTACTACGATCATACAAATCTTAAAGTGCAGTGCATTATAAAGGAACTATGAAGAGCTAAATGTATCTGTGACCTGGCCCATGTACCGAGGGTGGGGAGGCGGATAATGCTGCCTTTTATCCCCCTTAGGCCGCCACCATTTCCACGAAGAACAACTTGCCAACCGATACCATCTAAATGCTAATACGATTATTCAGCTTAATTGGACCTGGAAAGGATAGCTGAAAATTTGAAGGTTCGTTGCAAATTTCGTTTGGTGCTTGTCATTTGCGATTTCAATTTCAGTAATTATTGTTGAACAATAATGTCCTAACAGAATTTCCCCATGAAATTTATCAGAGAATCATATTCGATTGGTACCCATGTATGTAATTATATTTACCAAGTAAGCCTATTATATGTCTTTTGGACCTTCATTTAAAGGCAACATTAATATTTCTGGAGCTAGCATATTACTTTTACTTATATTTAACAGGTAGTAATTCATATTTTTCAAGCCATAATTTTATATTTATGGTCTGCCGGGTTAACCCAGTAACTACTTGTTCATCCCAGATAGTTTTGCTTAGCCTCTCAATCTCGTGCTTCGTTGCCTCATTGTTTTTACGTGTGTTTTGGATGGACATGCCCACTTATTTGCATTGCTCTTGAGCATTTAGAGGTTTACTTTATATTTATATTTTACTTGAGTCATTTTTCTTAAGTTTTACATTAATTTTTATTTAGTTAATTTGATTAGGAGTCCCTTCTTATATTAGGATTTCCCTCATTTCAGATTCTCTTGATTTATTCTGAAACTGTGAGTTGGCAGCAGGGCCAGCACCATCCCTCTACCGCGTATGGTTTGGGATTACCTGTTGCAAACCAGGAAGCAAGGATATTCCCAACAGATTGATAAATTAAACTGTAGAATTTATTATTAAATTTCTTCTGTTTTTTCTTGGTGTATTATTCACAGTAATTAATTCAGAATATGGCGCCCAACCTGGGGCACTCTGTGGGTCCTTGCTTCGTGGAACTCCTCACCTAAGGTCATGGTTAGGGTCATATTTACTCTTCATGTTTCATATTTGTTTCACTGGATAGGCAAATTTCCTTGTGTATTGTATTGGATTTCTAGAGTATATTAAGTTGCTCTTGTTAGGTTACTCGTTTGAGAAAATTTGTGATTTGATTATTATTTTGTAACATTTAATATTGCACATCGCGTTGCAAACCTATTACTTTGTTTATCCGCAATTGCGGTTATTTTAGTAGTACTTCATATTTTTACACATGATGGGTGACTTGGATTATTTAAAAAATGTCAGAGCTCACCACAGGACGCAAGTAACCAAAAAGTGTAAGAATGTTCAGGATAACTGTGGATCTTTCACCTCATGTGAGGTCAAAGAAAATATTCTCTCTTTGGATAGTTTACGACAGAAACTTGATGACTGTAACACACAGATTTCTGAGCTTATTTGGAAGTCGGATAAGGGTGGTCTTGCTGCTGAACTTAAGAGTTGTGATGAATATGATGAAAAAATTACTAGTGCCATTTCATTGCTCAAAAGTGCTCCAAATGTATGTGACGGTAATGATGTAAGTAACAAGCTCAAGCTTCCAGAGTTGCCACTTCCAGTGTATAGTCATGCTAGGGGAGAGAGTATTGAGAAGTTCTTTAGAGATTTTGAGGATATAACTGGTAGAGCTAATTTGAACTCCTACACAAAACTTTGTGACAGACTCGGAAGGAACCCCATACACTTATTCAGTCTTTGAGTTCAGGGAGTCGAACATATGAGGATGCCAAAAAACTGCTTATGGAAGCATTTGGGTCTGTAATTGTTCAGAAGTATGATAGTATTAAATTGTTGTCAGAGCTAAGACTTTCTTACCAGGATGACCCATGTAAGCTTATCGGAGAGATGAAAATGTTCAGAGATACTTTCAATAATCTTTCAGTTTCTGTGGATGACATTCTTCAGTTCTTTTATTGGAGCTCTCTAAATGAAAGCTTTAGGTCACAATTAATTCAGATCACAGGAAACTCTAAACCTTCTTTAAAGGAAATTGATGATCACATATTTGAAGCTACAGAACGGTATGTCGAAGCCCAAGAGAAATTTAAAAGGAAAAGAAAGTCCAATGAATGTGATGCTGCTATTTCTAGTTTTGCAGCAAATGTTAAGCCCTTGGATGAATCTGTTCCCAGTAGATTTCGTGCATACATTCTTTGTAGTAAGAGCGGGGAGTCTTCAGATCATCCAATATATAAATGCCTAAATTTTGCCTCTCCTAAATTGAAGACAGAGAAGCTTAAAAGTTTGCATGCATGCTGTAAATGTGCAAATTTTCACAGAACCAAAGATTGTAAATTTAGGTTTAATACCAAATGCAAGCATTGTAGTCAATGGCACTTTTCATTTTTGTGCCCAAGTAGAGATTCTCAGCAATCAGATATTTCAACTGATACCCCAAATACAGTGTCGCATAACGGTATAGCATGCGTTGATCTTAATACTTTGCATGTGACTGCTGTATCTAGTTCTATCTTGCCCACATTCAGCTCGCCCCTTCCTGATGGCTCACTGGTAAGATGCTTAAGGGATAGTGGATCGCAGATGACATTTGTTAATAGTGATTTAGCTGATAGGCAGGGGTTTGAGGTGATTAATCCAAATTTTAGTTTAGTTGTGAAAGGGTTTAATGAGTCTAGAACCTTCAATACCAAAATAGTTAGACTTCAGTTGATGTCTGAGCATGAATGTCACATGGTTGAGGCAGTTTGTATTCCTGAAATTAAAACTAGACTCCATCTTCCAGGTCTTGGGAAGATTGTTCATGAGTTTTCTAAAAGGGGCTATTCTCTTGCCGACAAATTTTTGAAAGCTACAGATGATGAAATTGCAAATATTAATTTATTGCTGGGAACTGACTGTGAATATGCAATTCCTGTAAGTACCAAGATTTTTGGTGGCACTGTTCCTTCAGTATATCTTGAAAGTTCATATGGAATTATGCTTTGTGGCCAAGTTGACACAATCTCAGATAATTTGAAGTATTTACCCTGCATAAGGCCTCAGTTTTTGTCATGTAATGTTGTAAGTAAGCTTGGAGATTCTGATATTGCCCCAGTGTTGGAAAATTCTGCTAAGAGTCCTATTTCCCTGGACAGTAATCCTGAAATATCAGTTGTGGATGAAAAGGGAAATGTTAATGAGACAGAACTGCAGAAGGCTGTGGATAATATTATTTTCCAAGAAAGGCACAGAATATTAAACTATGATAACAATAATTACAATGATACTTCTATTGAGTCCCATGATAAGCTAATTGATTTTGTATTGGAGTCAACTACCCGGAACGAGGAGGGAAGGTTAGTTATGCCTCTCCTCTGGAACAGTGAAGTGTCGCATCTCTTGGGAAATAACCAACATCTATCCAAATTAATTTTGAATTCTAATTTAAGAAAGTATAGAAATAGACAACATCTATCTATGATGGATGAAGTCTTCAGGGAACAAGAAACCCTGGGGATAATAAAAAGGGTTGACAACTTACCAGAGTTTCTTAAAGAGAATCCTAACTTTAGTTTCCTACCCCATATGCCTATTTTCAGAATGGATAAGGAATCGACAAAATGCAGAATTGTATATTTGTCAAATCTCTCGGAAAAAGGTACTCATAAGCCAATGACTGTGTCTCATAACCAAGCAATGTTGACAGGCCCATGCTTAAATAGGAAGGTCTCGACAGCTGTTCTGCAGCTTAGGTTTGATGAAAAAGTTCTTTGTTTTGATTTGAAGAAGGCTTTCTTACAGATTGAACTGCCAGAGAGTGACCAGGTTAAACTTCTTTTTTATTGGTTTAGGAATGTTGCTAAGCAAGATTTTTCTCTTGTTCCATATAAACATGTTAGATTGCCTTTTGGGTTAAAACCATGTCCAGCAATGTTACTTCTTGGGCTATACAAAATTTTGATTTTGGATATTACAGATGACGCCCAAGAAATTAGGGATCTCAAGAGATGTATATATGATCTCTGCTACATGGATAATTGTGTCTATACAACAAATAGTACTGATACTTTACATTGGGCATTTAATCATTTGAAGGACATATTTGAGCCATATAAGTTTTCATTGCAACAATTTGTCACAAATGAGATTAAACTCCAAAGTATAATTGATGAACATGCCAAAGAATCTACACCTACTAAAGTTAAACTGTTTGGTCTTATTTGGGACAGGACTGAGGATACTCTTGCTACCCAAAGTCTGAATCTAGATAAAATGGCTTTTAGTAAAAGGGAAATCTTGAGGTCCATTGCTTCAAATTATGATATTCTTAATTTCAATATGCCACTCTTGAATAGAGCTAGGCTATTTATGCAGAAACTGCAGTATATGAAGGATTTAGAATGGGACACTAGGTTGCCTGTAGAGGAATTACGGGAATGGAGAAATATTGCTACTCAGGTTAACTCTGCTCCTGAAGTTGCAGTAAAGCGATATGTGGGCAGGAGAGATGGTAGTTACAAACTTGTCGCATTTACTGATAGTTCACGTGTGATATATGCGACAGTTATATACATAGTGAATGAGACTACTAAGGAGCGTAAATTCTTGTTTTCAAAGAATAGATTGATCAATAAGCAACTATCTACAAAATCTATTCCTTGCTTGGAATTTCAAGCCATAGCCTTTGGCACGGAAGTCCTTATTGACACATTCAAAGAACTTGCTGGGCCTATGTGTGTGAAACCCATTAATATTACTGGTTTGGAACTCTACACTGACAGCTTGGTCTGTCTTAATTGGCTGAATTCCCATGTTAATAAGATTGATAAATTGAAGAATCTTAATGCGTTTGTAATAAATCGACAACATAATATCTGCCAGTTGTGTGAAGTGCATCCCATTGCTTTTAATTTTTGTGGAGGGTCTGTAAACCCAGCTGATAGTGCTAGTCGTCCTACTTCTTACAAAATGCTGATGAAATCTTCATTTCTGACTGGTCCACCACATCTCTGTAAAGATGTGACAGGAGATTGCTTTAAGGTAGTTATCCCAAACCCTTGGATATCAGGGTCTAAGATGAACAGGAATGATGATTCTAGGGAACTTTATGTTGCAACTGCAGTGCATGGTAGCGAAAGGGCTGTTCACCTTTTCCCTATGGATCGGTTTTCGGATTTCCATAAACTTGTAGCAGTACAACACATGGTTCTTAAATTTGTCAATAAATGTAAGATTAAATTGAGAGAGAGAGATCCAGCTAAGTATTCACATTTAATCTGTTTTGAGGAGGACGAGCCTTTTGCTAAGGCAAATTCTATCTTGATTTCTCAAGATCAGAGAGTCCATTTCCCAGAAGTGTTTGATTACTTTTCTTCTAAGAATCCTGCTAGTAAAGACATGCCAAATATTGTAGGCCAGCTCAACATATTTCTTGACAAAGATAATGTTCTCAGAGTTGAGAGTAAGTGTTCACGCTGGAAAGATATGAACAAGTATGAATTTGTTCCCATTCTCTTGTCGAAATAAAGTTTGCTTACCAAATGTATCATTCTTGATACACACAGGAAAACTTCCCATGCAGGGTTGTATGCTTTGCTCTCAGAATTAAGGAAACAATTTTATATACCACATTACTTCTCTACAGTAAAGAAAATTCTTAAGCAATGCATAAATTGTAGGAGGTTTAATCTGAAAAACATTAAGTTAAATCAGTCACCATATAGAGATTTCCGGTTAGAACCCTCAAATATTCCATATAGATATAGTTTTATGGATCATTTGGGACCATACTGGATTATTTGGAATGGCAAGAAGGTTAAGGTTTGGTTGCTTTGCATTACGTGCCTTTGGAGCCGTGCAATAAATTTAAAGGTTTGTTATTATTATTATTATTATTATTTGCTAAGCTACAACCCTAGCTGGAAAAGCAAAATGCTATAAGCCCAAGGGCCCCAACAGGGAAAATAGCCCAGTAAGGAAAGGAAAGAAGGAAAAATAAAATATTTTAAGAGGAGTAACATTAAAATAAATATTTCCTATATAAACTATGAAAACTTTAACAAAACAAGAGGAAGAGAAATTAAATAGAATAGTGTGCCTGATTGTACCCTGATTGTTTAGATCTTTCAATGCCTACGTTTCTGAGAGCATTCCAAATGCACATTCATGAGTTTGGCATGCCTGAGAAGTGTTTTTCTGACAAAGGCACTCAAATAGTAAGTGGCACAAATATCATTAAGGATTTTCTCAGTGATCCTAATACTAGACAATATCTGCAAGAGAATAATATCAAAGCTCTTGAATTTCAACAGTATTACAAGGGTTGTAAATAACTTGGTTCATTAGTTGAGAGTTGTGTTAAACTTGTAAAAAGGCTGATTTATGGTGCGATAAAGAATTCGGTATTGAGTTCTGTAGATTTTGAGTTTTTAATTAGTGAAGTTGTGCACCTTGTCAACAGAAGGCCAGTGGCTTTTAAAGAAGCTCTCAGAGACTGCAACCTGAATGAAGATATACCTGCCCCAATTACACCGGAAATATTACTTAAGGGTTATGAACTTGTATCTTTGAATATAATCCCTAACTTACAACCTATACCTATGGATGATCCCTCCTGGAATCCTAATTCTACAGAACATATTAGGGAGAATTATAGCAAGCTTCGTAAAGCTGGCTTAAAATTAATAGAATTATATAATTCAGAATTTCTTGCTCAACTTATTAGTCAAGCAATAGATGAAAAATCCAGATATATGCCTATTGGCCACAAACCATTGCAAGTAGGAGATATTGTATTGATTAAAGAAGCCATGTAGAAGCCTGCAAATTACCCTATGGGGAAGGTCATGAAAGTGCAAGTAAATGACTTGCAAGAAGTTACAGGGGCAACAGTAATGAAAGGTAATAGATCCCGTGTGGATATGCATGTCGAGAGCC
>NC_090728.1:988330-1008330 GCF_036898095.1 Palaemon carinicauda
GAATGTTACCTGTTATGTTATAGATACTTAATAGATTTAAATCGATTAAGATATCAAACATCGAATTCAAAAGAATAACAGTCATTTTAATTTTAGCATCATTGAAAATCCGGTATGTCAAATTTGAGGGTCATTTTACCTCCATCCTGATAAAAGTTGAAACCTAATTGTGTGAGATTGACGAAGTAAAAAAAAATTATATGAAAAATATGGTAATCGACATTTCAAAGACTTCATAGCGATGTACATGAATGAAATAAGAAGAAAATGGTCAATAAATTACTTCAAAATTTACATCTGAATATTATCACATTGGAGACTTGGTGTGGATTTTTGCGTATAGAGTTATATCTTCAAAATGGTAAATTTCATGTATTAACGACTTAGCGTACTTCTGCAGTGTCATAATTAATGGAATCAATTAAATTATATGAATTTAACTTCATCGTAAATAATTTATCATCACGGATATGAATCCCATATACTGTAGGATGATAATGCATTTCAAACTAACATGAGTATGAAAAAATGCACTTAAACCATTTTTTTTTTATATGAAATTTAAGTTTTTACTCATTAGGAAAGCTCTCACTTGTAAAACATCGAGCCATAATCTATGAAGGAACTCACCAAAATTTTGGAACAAAGGCAAAAAATATAACTTTAAAAGTCAGCACCACAATTCTCCTGCATGAAGTCACTGAATGAGGTGAGTGTAAAGGTTACGCTTTACAAAGTTTGAATCTTCCTTAGATAGTGTTGTTAAATATCTTAAACATTCATATTATTCTCGTGCTGAACAATTCTCCTGTGTGATTTTATCTCAAATTGCAGTTGTTTCAAGGTTTTATTTTTGTGTTCATAATAAGGCCAATAATTTGTGCTATATCAGTGAAATTTGCGCATCTTTCTGGAAAGCAGAGGGTAAAAAATCTCATGGTTCTGCATGTCTCCCTTCACGCATACCTACACAGATAAACACAATCACACACACGCAAAAACACACACACACACACAAACACACACACACACACACAAACACACACACACACACAAACACACACACACACACACACACACACACATATATATATATATATATATATATATATATATATATATATATATATAGATAGATAGATAGATAGATATTCAAATATATAGATAGATAGATAGATAGATACTTCATATATTTTATATATATATATGTATATATATATATATATATGTATATATATATATATATATATATATATATATATATATATATATATATATATGTGTGTGTGTGTGTGTGTGTGTGTGTGTGTGCTCGCGCGCATATATATATATATATATATATATATATATATATATATATATATATGTGTGTGTGTGTGTGTGTGTGTGTGTGTGTGTGTGTGCTCGCGCGCATATATATATATATATATATATATATATATATATATATATATATATATATATATATATATATATATACATACATATATATATATATAGAAAAATAGATATATATATATATATATATATATATATATATATATATATATATATATATATATATATATATATATATATATATATATATATATACATATATATATATATATATATATACACATATGTGTGTGTATATATATATATATATATATATATATATATATATATATATATATATATTTATATCTATATATATATATATATATATATATATATATATATATATATATATATTTATATCTATATATATATATATATATATATATATATATATATATATATATATATATATATATATATATATATATATATATATATATATATATATATATATATTAGGTTAGTCCTGACCAACTTGAGTAAATGTGGATCATCTGTTGAAAGGAATATCTGTATGTCGGCACTAAGATTCTGGGTTGACGTTTTCTTCCATCAAGGGTCAATTACAATTTTTTTTTCCCACAACCTAAGATTATAGGACCCCAAATCATGCTCTAAATAACCTCTATATTCCACTTCTTTTATCAAATCATTTATTTTCTAATACTATGCCTGAGATAGTTTGTCATCTTGGTTTGTTAAAAAAAAAAAAAAAAAAAAAAAAAAAAAAAACCTGAAATCAAAGATAATCTACAGTCTTGAATTTTTTTCATCATTTGGTAATTATAATTGTTTTCATTGCTAAGCAGTGGAGAATAATTTGTAACAAAAAAATTACTTTCATACAGGAAAAAAGAAGGCATTGCGTCTTTTTTCAGAAGTCTCTTACTTATCTTGAATTTACAGCAAATGAGACTTCATATCATCCATGAAATCACTGTTTGCACAATGAACAGAACAAGCCACATCATTTTAAAAATTCATTTTATGAGCTCGACGACATGCTTGTTTCCAGTGCACTCGAAAATTGCCATCTTTTAGAAAATTGAAATATTTGATGTCTGAACATTTTGTTTTCAGTTTTGTACTAGAACACCCAAAGACTGAACAAATGTTGGCCATTTTCATAGAAAAGGTACAAGTTAAATGATAGTAAAACAATATCCCTGGGAGACAAATATAATGAGTAGATCTTTAACTCTTGGACTCAGTCTCTGAATATTGTTTACTGGATACTGAATATAATCAAATACAACCTTTGGGATAACTAGACTGACGTCACTGACCGCGACCTTTAAATTTTAATCTGAGCGCCGGCTGACTTCTTTCTTTAGAATTTTTTTTTTTTTTAAGAATCGCAATAAAAGACCAACGATTGCTATTTCTAGGAAAGAAATAAATAAACCAGGTAGTTTCAAAGAAAGAGAGAGTTAATCCATCCTGCTAAATCTGAAATTAATTCCCCTGTTATGGGGATGGAGCTGGGATATTTTTAGTTTTGCCTCAATTCGAGATTTACTATTTCTTTATTCATTATTTTCTGAAAGTCTCTGTTAATCCATCATTATTCATATTTCTGTGATTGGCCGTAGGGACATATTAGGTCGCAGTGAATACCTTTCTATAGATAAAGCTTCTGTACCTTATCAATATCACCTCCTTAGTCCAAAGATTTCTGAATTTTACATTTCATCGACCATTTTCTTTATATGTTGAAACCATGTCAGAAAATGTATCCACATTTTCACTCACGATATCCTTCTTTGCGTATCTGTGTCGCTTCGTTACATTTATTACTTACTATTCACCATGCAGGCCTTATTTTAATCATTTCTTATATAGGAATTTAATATTCTCCCTTTTCTTCCTTACTGAGTCGTCTGCCTTTCATGCTTCATACATATAACTATAAATTTGTCGTTTACTTTCCACCTTCAAGTTCTAACTTTAACTATACCTTTTGGGCTCAAGCCATGTCGCCCTGATGGAAGTTCCTATAGGTAGCTTCCTAAGGGATATATGTACTACAGTGATATTCCCAGAGAATTTTACCTTTAGGTCTCCAGAATTCTAACTCCTGGCACGAATATCCTTAAATTTTCTCTCAAGGAAGTCGCATAATATCAGAGGACGTATTCTTGACACGCCACATAGCAATCTGCACCCCTAATAGCGTTTACGGTTCGAGGGGGAAAGTGACAGAATAGAAGGGGAGCTGTATCAAGGTTACGCTAGTTCTCATACTACTATTGAGTATCACAACAGCGCCATATCCAAGATGGCGAACATTCCTAATTTTGTAACAAATTTGCACGGTGGTATTTCCTGTTGACCTGACATTTCGATCGATTTTCAAGGATTATTATTATGCAACCTCCAGCTTCTTTCGTCTCTGGAAAATTGAGTATTGAATCTTTATAATATGTGTATTTTAGTTCCTGTCTCACAGTGAAATTAGAGTAATTTATTGTGATTATGAGCTAGGCCTGTTACCGGAAGCGCCATGGGCGCTGTCGTTCAATGGGCTTGTGTTATTTAGTAGAACAACATTCCCGGTGTTAATAGCATTAATAATTCAATTATGAAAGCTATTTAGGCATTTTATACTTGTAAAGATATTTATATGCATAATTTTCCTTTTTCTGTGTCAATCGTATACGTCAGAGTTTCGGTGATTTAGGTAACCGAGATCTCACCTTGCCTAGGTAACCTAACCTAGGCAGCATATACTTTTGACATTCTCTGGTTACCTTCGTGTATTGGTTATCAATACATTGGAGATTGATATCTCTTAGAATTATTATATAACCGATGCTCGTCTCTAATATAGATTTAAGGGTAATCTCTCTTCCCTCTGAGTGTAGCCATAGGCTACAACCCTAATGGGTCAGCCTTGAATTTTTAATTAAGGCATGACTAGCCTAGGGTTTTCTGTCTCGTATCTTAACACCAGATGGCAAGTTTTGGGACTCGATCAGAACCTCAGAGTATTTAGTCTTGTGCTGGCAGTCGGCCGGCAGGGTGAATAGTCATTCCCCTGCCGGCTTGGCTGCCGGCATAGGTGGCTACCCCTCCAAGGCTACACCTGAAGTGGTGGTATGATGGCGCCACCTTCTCCCTGTGGCCTAGTAGACTAGTCCTATGCTCACAAACCCTAGGCTAAAGAGTAGTATACATCTGAGGCCTAGGATGGCGCAGCACTGGAATTTTGTTTCTCCCTTAATGTATTAGCACACCCTAGGCTGGAGAATAAAGGATTCTCCTGCCGCCTGGGATGACGCCGATACTGAAACAGAATTTCTTCAAGGTGTTTAGGTCCGGCAAAATTGTCGGCTCCTACCACACCTAATATAGGACCCTTTTCCTCCCCCTCTGTTCTTTTATGATGGCCGAGCCATTATCCTTCTTGAGCTGGTGCCATGCAACCTTACCGTTGCCGGTAGGTTGCCGAAGCTGGCCAGACTCCCTCTCTACAGCCAGCTGCAGGCAGCCATGACAACTGCCGGCAGCCATGTTGGATGGCGGGGACCATGTGTCTTACAAACTGCAAGTGACTATGACAGCTGCCGGCGGCGATGCATGCTGCTGGTAGCCATGTCATTTGTCGGCAGCCATGGTGGCTGTCACCAAGGTTCTTCAGCTCTCCCTTGGACTGCTAGCCACAAGTTCTATTGTCGGAGTACCGCCGGCCAGGCCGGCACAGATAGGGGCTGACTCACCCGGCAGCACGCCGACTGTACTAGTGTTACCGGAGGCTAGCCTGCCAGCAGTGTATCGGCGAGATCTGCCGGCAATAGTACTGTGGCTGGATGGAAGCCTGAATGTTACATTCTCCCCTTCCATTTGAACCTTCTGTCTGGAGATAGCCAGTAAAATTAGACTTTACATCCTTAATTACTGTATCCATACACAATAATAGGTAGCCTTCACTCCATGCTAT
Source organism: Palaemon carinicauda (assembly GCF_036898095.1). Lineage (NCBI taxonomy): Eukaryota > Metazoa > Arthropoda > Malacostraca > Decapoda > Palaemonidae > Palaemon > Palaemon carinicauda. Next base: position 993,651 of record NC_090728.1, read on the forward strand.
CTCTCTCTCTTTTAGCTAGCAGGCTTGATGTGCCGGCAAGGACTAGCTATGCCGGTGACATGCCGGCTGAACTACAGTATATGTTTATACAGGCGGCCTGAACTACATTATATATATATACAGGAGGCCAGTATATTTGTAGTATAGGATATACTGCAGAGAGAAAACTACTGTATATTTTATACTAATAGTTATTTCCAATATATCTTGGGTATCCCTACCCTGGTATTTGCTGAGCCCAATCCTATATTGAAAGAATATAATTTCTTCAATATTCTGATTAGAAATCAGTTTTCAGATTACCCTACAATATTAAATACTTTATGGGCTTGGGGGGTTACACTCCTAACCCTTATAGAGTAGAACCATTATCCTTGAGTCTCCCTGATCAGGAAACTCTATGATTTAAACTTGTAAAGGAGGCTACAGCAAATAGGTTGGGTGCGATACACAAATATATGTCTTTTAATTTTTCCTAGTCCAGTTGGCGGCATGCCAACTGGACCGTGCCGTCAGATGCTTGCGACGAAGGCAGCACACTGGCTGAACTACATTATATACAATTATACAGTAGCTAGTAATTTGCAATATACTGCAAATAGAAAACTATAGTATGATTATACAGTAGTTATTTCTAACATATCTTGGGTACCCTTGTGCGAGCTTCTGCTAGTACCGCTCCTATATTGAAAGAATCGTATTTCTTCAATATTCTGATTAAGAAATCAGTAATCCTTACCCCAGTGTTAAGCCTGAAAAGGGACAGTGATTTATACACTTCTCTACCCCTAGGGGTTAGAACCCTTTTAGTTGAAGTTCCCTTGATAGAGGAATCTCCTTATAATTAATACTGAGGGGAGGTAACAGCATTTGCTTGCAGGGGATACACAAGTATGTGTCTCCCACTATCCCTTTATAGCTTACTATCCTAAGCTATTTTGTTAAAAAAGGACTTTTATATATTGCTTATCAGTGAGATAATGAATTGTATACTCATTCGGTTTTTCTTTCTTTACAGGAGGAACACCAGATGATATGTGTTGCAATCTTCGGCAAGAACAGGAGTAAGTGTTTTTATGGTCATGATACATGCAGGTTTCATGCCCCCTGCAATATTATTTCCGAATCCCTACATTATTGGAACCCGCAGGTTTGCAATGTATGTCGGACTTTAATGTCCGAGGGATTCGAGAATCCCAAATCTATAGACTTGGGATCCACCTCGTTACAAATTACGCAACTGGATGAGTGGTTTCCAGAAAATCTCTCCGGGACCTTACTTACCTAATGATAGGAATCGTAAACTACTATTTCCGAAAGCAAGTAAGGAAATAGTGGTGCCCAGGCAAGATTTACATCTCCCGATGGCCAGATAGCCTTTGGGAAGGAGGGCAGGAAACTAACACGGGAAGAAGGGGAGAAAGTCGTGTCGGAATTTTTTCTGTCTATGCCGGCTCTAGAGCCATCGACATCGACATCTTCACCTTCTACCCCTCTATTAGATGGAATGGACAAGTTATGGACCCAAGTGAAAAATCTAATAGAAAACTTTCGCAAGCAAGATGAAAAGCAGGAAGGGAAATGCAAGATAGAGCCTTATAAAGCTCCACTTGTCACTCCCCAAGGGTCATAGAAACGACCCAACGATCAAGACCTTCTGACATGCTCCAAAACCAATCCCTGGAGGTTTGCGGAGCTGGTGCCGAATTTAAACGACAAACTCTACATCTCGGAGAAGATGGGTGCTGTTCCTATGGACAAAATCCAGTTTTGGCCAAACTTTGACGCTTTCTCTAATTGTTTCGTTCGAATGAAGTATGAACCAAGAAAAGGAACGAAATCGAAGGAGGTCATGATTCTCTACCATAATAAAGCACAGACTATCCTGTCAAGTAGCCTGAAAAGTAGGGTTACTCGGTGTCGAAGGTGTTCACACTAGGTAACAGGCACCCCTTCATTTCTTGCTCCTGCTTCAATTTCATTCCCCTTTATGGGGAAGGCATTTAAATCTGTTGCCAAGGCAGTGGAGGCAGGTAGACCATGTCCTGCACTCAAGGAGTGCAGGCCTCTGTCACTAGCCTTTCCCAGACAGGAAAAGGACTGGAAGGAAGCCCACTTAACCTTTTCAGTAGGAAGACTAGATGCGAATGTCCCCAGTCGACAGTTTAACGAAAATCTCCCTAAATTATCTTAGTTTCTCTTGTATAATGAATAAGAGACAAAGGAGAGACTTGCAGCCTCCCTATCCCTACAAAACTACATGGAGTTGTGTTCAACCCATCAAGGTACCCCAGACATGCTCATGGACTTAGCAAAAATACATATGGCTACCTTAGTAAAAGACCTTTATGCCTTTATAAAGGCTAGGAGACCATGTAAGGAGTTTGTGTTCGCTGCTGCAACAGTGAAACATGAAACAAGGAAAATAATATCTTCCAACATCTAGGGTAAAGACCTCTTCCCAGACGAGGTAGTTAGAAAAGTGATTAAGAACGCCTCCACAGAGAACATAGGACTTCTCCTTATAAAGAGAAAGTCTTCCACAGTTGTGGGTCCCCAACCTAAAAGGAAGACGGAAAAGTCTGGAAATATATATCGAGCTGTTCAACAACATCCCACAGTTGCAGTGACCGCGGTGCCACAGGCAGGGGGTCGAAAATATAAACATACTGATCATTCGAAGCATAGAGATGTTTCTGGTAGAAGGGAGGTTCCTTTAGGATTTCTGGACCTTCAATCCTTGGGTCCATGGCCTAATCAAGATGGAAATAAGATGGGAGGTAAAAATGTCTCCACCATCATTTCCTCAACTCTTCCTACAATCCAAAACTCTCCTGGAGGTGTATACGTGAGAGCTCTAGAGCATACAAGTGGTAAGGAAACTCTAGTCCACTGAATTCCAGGGAAGGCTGTCTGGTGTTCACGAGAAGGATTCAAGAAGACTTAGAGTAATTTTGAACTTGTCGCCACTCAACATGTTCAGATAAAATAGCGAGTTCAGACTGTTAATCCTTCTGAACATAAGGACCCTGTTTCAAAAAGGGGTGTTTGTAGTCTTGTCAGACCTGAAAGTTGTCTATTGGCAACTTCCAGTCAATCACCCCCTCCCCTCCTATCTAGGATTCAAGGTACAGAGGGTAACGTATATCCTAAGAAAGATACTTGTCGGACTAGAAACAGTCGTAAATATCTTCACAGGATTGGCAAACACAGTCACGCAAAAACCAAGCCTTGAAAAGGTTCAAGCAACAATGTACCTGAACGAGAGGCTGGGGTGGGCATCACCCGAAGTTGCTGGTCTATGAACATCCAAGGAAATGATCCGGTTCCCGGAACATCGTGGATGCAAGATAAGTTTCAAGAAGTCTCGATTCTCTCCAGCTCAAAGGTTTCAATGGCTAAAAAACCATTGAAGCCTGTGGTTACACCAACTCTCCTTTCCCTTGGGAATGTAAAAGGAGATTGCAAGGTCAGTCAAGAGACTCTGGTAATCAGTCAGATTTCCAAGATGCTAGCAAGGAGGAGCTTTGAACTCTCTCCAGTTTGCAATAGAGACAGACCCAGTGCTACGAGCACTGCTCAAAGATGCGTTAAGAGTCTGAAAAAAATATGCATCAAACGCTCGAAGAGATCTAAAAAGACCGGTATCGGTCCTTCTTTAATCACTTCCCTAACAAAGTTCAAAAAGGACCGAAAGTCCCAAGAACAGGTTGGTCCTGTCATGAGTGGCGAAACTCTCTCCACGCAAATCAGACTTCCTACGGCTGATCTGGGACACCGAAGCGGTAATGGGATGTTGCAATTGACAATGCTAGAGAAGGTCTCTTACAGTTCAGGTGACGTTATCCATCCCTTCCTTAAAGGGATGGCACCTGTCAGCAGTTCATGTACAATTGATCCGCAATGTGACAGTGGATGCTCTACTTGGCCTCAAGCCGATGGAGTTAGAATGGTCAACGGATGCAGATATATTCTCTCCCAGATTGGAACAAGTCCCCAAACTGCAGATCGACCTCTTCATCACGAGCGTCCTCAAGAAACTACATCGATATGTAGCCCCATACGAGGATCCTCAAGTGGAGATAATAGAAATCATGTCTCTGTTATGGAAGGGTTGGACTGAGGATTTCCTGTTCATCCCATCCAATCACCTGCTGAAGGTCCTCAACATGCTAAGATCCTTCCAGAGAGGAGTAGCTCTGTTGGCTTCCAAGTAGTCCATGAGCAATCGGTCCTCTTTAGTGAAGGAACTGAGGCTAAGACTGGCCCTAGTTCTGAACCCAGGACTATTTCAGAAGGTTCAGAAGTTAATTGCCTTCGATTTATCACAGAGAACTCGAACCCTTCATTTCATGATTTTCTTGCCCTAGCGGTTAGGAAAAGATTTAGGATCTCAGAAGGCAATATAGAATTCCTAGAAGAATACAATTCTAAGTCAACTAGAAGACAATATGAGTCTTCTTGGAAAAAGTGGGTTGCTTTTGTAAAAGTGAAAGGACCGAGAGAAATTTCAATGAACTTCTGTCTGTCATTCTTTGTCCACCTTCATAATCAAGGTCTGGCAGCCAACACGATAATAGTGCAAGTCAGCCTTGACTAGACATCTATATACCTTTCAAGTGGATCTGGCGAATGAAATCTTTAACATGATACCGAAGGCATTTGCAAGGCTTAGGCCTGCAGCACCACCAAAGCCCATCTCTTGGTCTTTGGACAAGTTCCTACATTATGCCTCATCTGTGAACAATGAAGATTGTTCCCTTAAGGATCTAACCCAAAAGGTTATTTTTCTGTGCGCTATAGCGAAATAGTGAAATAGTGGCCCTATCTAGAGATGAGGGCCACATTCAGTTCACAGAAGCAGGAGAACTGAATCTCTTCCCTGATCCAATCTTTCTTGCTAAGAATGAGCTACCCCTAGAGAATCTGCCCTCTGAAGGAAGATGTCTCTCCATGTCCTGTAGAGTGTCTAAATGTCTATCTTCGTAGAACTTCAAACTTCTGGGGAGGACGGCTCTTTAAAGGAGAAACCTCTGGATCAAACTTATCCCTAAAACAACTGAGGGCGAAGCTCACCTACTTTATTCGTAGAGCAGATCCTGACAGTGTTCCCGCAGGTCATGATCCGAGAAAAATTGTTTCATCACTGAATTTCTTTCAGTATATGGCCTTTGAGCGTCTTCGTTCATGCACCGGATGGAAATCATCCAGAGTGTTTTACAAACACTATGTGAAACAGGTCCATGAACTAAAGCACTATGTAGTAGCAGCAGGTAGCGTATTAAAATTTGCCCCCTAATTACTGTCATAAACAGTTAATTAATTGGGACCTTGAACCTCCTCGCTCATAAACTGGATGGGGATCATCCAGAGTGTTCTACAAACACTATACTAAAAAGGGCCTTGAACTGAAGCATTATGTGGTGGCGGCGGGTAGTGTATTTAAACCTGCGATTTAATTCTGCGATGAACAGCTAATTGACTGGGACTCTCAATTAAAGGGAGAAGGGGTCATCACTTTTAGTATGAGCTTCTTTGAATGAGTGTTACCATGGTGACACTAACTCTGTTAAAAAATTTTAGGTGTGGAATTATACAGATGGCCCTAGTGCCATGTGTACATAGTACACATTGTCGATAGAAGGTCACCGGTACAGAAATTACGAAGAGAAATTTTATTATAAAATTTCTCTTCAATCTGAGAGTGGCACTCATCTTTTCTTTACTTTCAAGAAAGAAATGTAATTTATGTATATGTTACAGGCATAATTCCGTTATCATACTACATTCATTTTACTTGTTAATTCATTTAGTCATTTATTAGAAATAAATGTCTATTAGAATGTAATTGCGTCCTAATTTGACCGACAATTGCGTGTTTAAAATGCCTGAGTTCTTGACTTACTGAAGTCAGTATTCTTCATATAATTGTATGCTTGCATACAAGGGATATAAGAGATATTGATTCGGCAATATATACAAACTATGAGACTGTTTGTATATTCAGCGCATACTTATGTTTATTCATACAATATATGCTAACCTTGAGGCCCCTTTTCTACTGTCTTGAATGATTTTTCCCTGTAGGGGGCAGGAAGCACTAACATTGTTTATGATTATAGATGATGACGGATAACAGTAACGTCATTTGTCACAATTGGTACAAATGACCATAGAAATGTTATCCCAAGGTTAAGGCACTGATGAAAATCCTGATACATTAATGCTCTGGTACGCTTCCATCAGGATGACATGGCTTGAGCCCCAAAAAACGGATCTATTTTTGGGTGAGATGATCATGTCGTCCTGATGGATCCACCCTTCCTTTCTAATAGAAAAGATCTTCACAGTATCTCTTCCCGAAGTATTGTATCTGTAGCACCATGCTCAATGCTACAAGAAATGTCCGCCATCTTGGATATGGCACTGTTGTGATACTCAATAGTAGTATGAGAACTAGGGTTACCTTGATACGGCTCTCCTTCTATTCTGCCACTTTCCCCCTTAAAGCGTAAATGGTATTAGGGGTGCAGATTGCTATGTGGCGTGTCAAGAATACGTCCTCTGATATTATGCGATATCCTTGAGAGAAAATTTAAGGATATTCGCGCCAGGAGTTGGAATTCTGGATACCTAAAGGTAAAATTCTCTGGGAATATCACTGTAGTACATATATCCCTTAGGAAGCTACTTATAGGAACTTCCATCAGGACAACATGGCCATCTCACCCAAAAATAGATTTTTCACTTTGCTCAAAATCCGTTTATTACTCTATCATCGCCTTACTCCAGATCTTTTGGGTAATTCTATTCAATCCTGGAGTCTCTTTTCCTCCAACTTTTAACAAGCACCAATTTCGTAACTTCTAGCCTCACAAGCAACTTAGACCATATATTAACCACCTCAACTTTGGTAATATCTATCTGATAGTCAATGATTCTTTCAAATCCCTATATATGAAATATTTATTCCGTTAAAAATGTACTTTTCGGTCTACAATTATTTGTTACCTATTATACTTTCATCTTCTAAAGTGCTTGTTCATATTTGCTTACGAAATTGTCACTAACTCCAAAAGTTCAATCTTCCTTTCATAATGTCTACTTACAAACCATCCTTTCTTTTATCGAATTCCTTATGCTGCTGGTAAAGCTTAAGCAATACCTCTTTAAGAAAGTATGTTAGGAAATTCTCTCTCTCTCTCTCTCTCTCTCTCTCTCTCTCTCTCTCTCTCTCTCGTAAAGACCCAGCTTTTAGGAGTAAGCAAATGTTGCAGTAAACTAGCATTTCAAGTAATTATGTTCTAATGAAATGTACCTAGCTTTAATGAGTAATAAGATTAAGGAATGGCTTAATTAGCACCCTTTGTTTTCTCAAAAATCTCATATGGAAGAACTCTAGCATTTTATTAGATTAAATCCCGACTTTTTTTGGATGTCTTCATCTTAATGAATACACAGTGAATTTTATTTGACGGAATTCATTTATGAGGAAATCTGGATTTGTATGCCTTTCTTACGCGGAGAAGGCAGTTGCTTAGTTAAGAGAAATGGAAGACGCACAACCTAATGTTCAGGAAACGTAAACGAATGAAGAAGTGATTGGATTTTTTGGGATAAACTTAAAGAAATATCAATTTCTCTCTCTCTCTCTCTCTCTCTCTCTCTCTCTCTCTCTCTCTCTCTCTCTCTCTCTCTCTCTCTCTCTCTCTCTCTCTCTCTCTCTCTCTCTCTATTGTGACTTTCAGTAAATGTTATATATTTCAATTCGAAAATGTAAACACGTTTTAAGGAAGAACAAATATCTAAAAGATTTCTAACTTTCATAAAGTACAACTGTTTCTCAAAAGTCTCTCTCTCTGTCTCTCTCTCTCTCTCTCTCTCTCTCTCTCTCTCTCTCTCTCTCTCTCTCTCTCTCTCTCTGCATTCATCATTTATATTTTAGAAAATATAGTTCAAAATTTAATTCACAACAACGATAACATTTCTATCGAAAGTTTTCCACTTTATGCAGAAGTTACTAAGTAATGGATATATCATTACACCTATAGCAAGGAATTTCAGTATTTTTGGCATAAGATATAAAGTGATTGGTTGATATAAGTATATAAGATTAAGTGTAACGAATACTTATAGTAGGAGGGAAAATATGAAATGACTATGTTTAAAGGCCGTTCACGAATGGCAGAGGAAACTGACAGTGACATTGCCCTATCATGGAGGATAATGGCCTAGAGACTGACCATATATACATATGATCAGCGCCCAAGCCCCATCTCAATCCAAGCTAGGACTAAGGAGGGCTATTCAATGGTTGTTGAGGATGGCGAAGTTTCAGCTACCATAGGAGCTAATGAGTTTAAGCAGTACTCAAACCTCTTTCTGTCGATCAAAAGTCAGGGACGTTGTCACATAGACCACCACAACCCTTAAGACAAAGAAAGTAGCGTGACTTCCACAAAGGTTGATGTTTAGGGAGATATATTAAAAAAATTAGTGTCCTTTTCTTCCTAAAATAATTAATGTAGGCTACTTATTAATGCAAGTTGGCACTTTGGTCGGATTCTGTGATTTAAGAAAGGCTGAAAGATAAAGGAAGATAACAGGGTTATATTGTGTATAAAAATAATAAAAATTAAAAATGGTTTGGTTCAGAAAGATCAAAGGACAATGATTTAATGAAGAAATTGTTATAATTCTTAAATTTTGGTGAGAGGTAGGCGAGTGAGATTTAGAATTAAGAATCCCTTTTACCCTTCCCCTTTCTCGCCCATACATTAATTTTTAAACCACAAATAAAATATGAACGGTTAATCTGAAATTTTTGTTGCATTTTTCTTTATCTTGCACTTAATGTCAACACTTTACTCTAATAAAGAGTACGCGGTTCAAGAATATCTTCATACATTCCACCTTTTGAATTACAATCTTTACTTTTATAGACAGTATATTTCTGCTTTGTTTTTTGCACATAACCTACTACTTTCATGACCTGACTTACTATGTGGCTCCCCTCGTCTTTCTTCATCCCATCATACAAATATTTACTCCCAAAGGCTTATGATGACCTTCTATTCTCTCTTCCTCCATTTCAATATTTCCTGCTCCATCAAGACATAATACGCCCTTATCTCAGCTTCGTTTTACATAAAAAAAAAAAAATATTCACCTTTTTTTCTGCAAATTATAACACAGGTCACACTTCCGTCATTAAAAAACTTTGAATTGTTATGTGGTATATCCTAGCAATCTATGTTTGCCAACGGTTATATAAGCGGATGAGCAACTTGGTGGAGTATCGAGAACTTTGAGTGTGGAGGAAATGACCCCCTTGAATTCCCTCTCAGCAGGGTGACAAATTGGGTTTAAGGCGATAAACAGGATGTCTTTCGGCTTTTGCTCCTGATGCATGGTGGATGGCTTTACTGGAATTAGTATGGACCAGGTGGGGTCACTAGCCTTAGTTATATAGGCACTGCGCATTACACGGAACTGGCTATCATTTTATGAATTTAGCCAGCGAATCCTCAATGAATTTAGTCAGTCTATGGAAATTGGAAATTATAGAATGTCCCCCAATCCCAGGCGTAACAGGATGCTAAGAATATCTTGGTTTATAGATAATAAAGATAAAATTTAAAACTGGTAATTGGAATGTTAGAACCATGAATCATATTAGGAAGTTACAGCAACTGGAGAAATCTTAAACCAAGATAATACATATATCTACTCAAGATGGACAGATGGAGTTGGGAGAGAAGGGGTAGGAATGATGATGACACCAAAAGCAGAAAATCCATTAACGAGATGCAGATCTCTAAATAGTATATTGTTACTTTCAAAGTTTAAATCATAGCAGTGCAATATGAGTATAAGCGAATGATTCCCCTGAAGAAAGGAAAGATGAATACTAAGAAGAACTGTAGAGTGTAATAGATTTAATCCCAGAGATATATATGAAAATTGTTATTGGTGACTTCAATGCGAATGTTGGAAGGAGTAATCAAGGTATAGCGAATGTAATGGGTGTTGAGAGTCTTGGCGAAGTTGCAAATGAAAAAAAATGGGGCACATTTTATAAGTTTTTATTCAACAAACAGTCTTGTTGGCAGTACTCATTTCCCATAAAAGGACATCCACAAATATACATGGACTTCACCATGTGGTAATTACTAAAATCAAATAGATCACATAGCATTATTAAAGAGAGAAGGGGAACTCTCAGAAATGTTAAAAGCTATAGAGGTACAGATATTGGTAGTGATTACCAGCTCATCAATGCTGTGCTAAAATTAAAACTGAAAGCACTCAACAGAAATGTAGATAGAATACCTAGGTTGAATACAACTAAGCTTCTAGAAGATAAACACAGAGAAATATATGCAATTGAATATAGAAATCTATTTGTAGTCTTAGAGACTTTAAGAGACGAAGAGCTGACAATTAATGAAGATTGGTGTGATATTAAAAACATATATCAGACAGTTGGTAGTGAAGTTTTGTTACATGCAGTTACAAAGAGAAAATCGTGGATATCAAATGATACTTGGGATACTATACAAAGGTGACAAAGACAGAAGTTGATTGTTGTAGGTTTTCAAGGAAGTAATACAAATTACAAGGTAGAGTATTCTAGTATTGATAGTGAAGTTAAAAGAAAAGCCACGAATGACTGGAGATAATATTTGGAGAGGAATACAGATAAGGCTGACAAAGCTATGAGTTCAGGGAGAGGCTCTATAATTATTTATAAAATCTCGACTGGGCTAAAGAGGAAGAAGAATGTACCCACCGAAATGAAAGATGAATCTGTTATAACAACAGAAGATGAAGAAAGTCGATGAAAAACTTTAGTGAGGCCATGAATAGGAGATATGAGGGGAATGCTTTGAGTGATATAATTGAAGCTCAGGAAAAACTTAATGTGCCCATGAATGAATTCAGTGTGTTTGAAGTTGAAGCTATCATTAAAAAGTTAAAGATATGGAAAGCGCCTGACACCATGGAATAACAGCTGTGGTGTTATTGTCTGAAAATGAAGTGACTTCCAGAATACTTACAAGATTAACTTATAAAATTTGGCATGAACAGGCAAAAATTAATGAATGGAAGCTAGCAGTATTGGTGGAAGGGGGGGGGGGGGAGATCCGACAGATTGTAGTAATTATAGAGACATCACACTTACGTCAGTTGTCATGAAAATATTTATTATTAATGAAAAGTTGAGATTTTTCAAAAAGGTAGAAGTTATACTGACCAAATCTTCATTTTAAGACATGTGGTAGAGTAATGTGTAGAATATATAAATCCCCTTTTGATGCCATTTGTGGAAAATGAAAAACCCTTTGACAGTGTTTATCAGCCAATTTTATGGAGCGCCCTGCGTTATCATGGAGTTTCTCTTAAATATGTAAATTTGATTAAATCTGTTCATGAGAATAGCAAGTACAAATTTAGTGTTAGTGGAGTCCTATCAAATGAATTTTCTATGAACAGTGGAGTACTCCCACGGAATGTGTTGTCACCTATGTTGTTTTTCCTTCTCATGGATTTTGTATTGCATAGAACAATTGGAGATGGTGGGGAAGGATTGGACTGGATTGGTAACAGGAAATTGGCTGAAATAGAGTATTGTGATGATGCTGTCCTTATTATCAGAACAACATAGGACTTACAAAGTTTGCTTACCATAATGCAAGAAATATCACATGATGTTGAGTTCATGATAAATAGAAGAAAGAGGAGATCATGGTGATGGGTTGATGGAGATGGTTTAGGTATGTCCTTCGGACTCCTCAAGAGATTTTAGTTCACCAAATGTTCAGCTGGGCTCCTCAAGGCACTAGAAGAGTTGGAAGACCCAAGCCTACATGGCTAAGAACTATGTAGCGTGAAGTAGGAGATAAATGGTGAAGTACTGATTTAAAAGCTCAAGATAGAGATGACTCGCAAAATCCAACCGAGGCCCTTTGCGTCAATAGGCGTAGAAGATGATGCTGATAACCCCAGTAATCTTTCCATTATACCCCATGTCCCCAACACTTTCTACACTGCCATTTTATCAATTCTCTCAGAAGATTATTCCGACTTAATGCACGAAAAAAATGTAGCCTTTTCCCCTAGCTTTCTAAGTTCTCTTATAACTGTTTCACAATGAACACTTTACCCATCTACCCTCTTTCCTGTCTATATCTATAATTTTCTTCCATCAATAAACCTTTTTCATCTTCCTAACCGAATTTTACGAGATCTTATTATATACCTTACTTGGCAAAGTAAGATACAATGAATAGCACCGAATGGCAGAGACCACTTTAGAAAGGTATAAACTTGTCCATTCAAAACATTTGAGACATAAATGAAAGGGGATGGTTCTGTACTTGTTTTCGATAACAACATAAAAAAGGGATAGCGAGGGGGAAACAGCTGTTTGTTGAAGTTGTTGCGTCCTAAGGCATTGAGTTTGTGGCATTAGCTGGACTTTTCTCCCGGTAAAAAAGGAGATTTTTTACTTTTTCTTCTCAATAACAAATCAATAATTGTGTGACTGGTACTTAACTGGAAGGTATTAGGCATCAGTAGGTAGTAGGTTGGCCTGGGCACCAGCCACCCGCTGAGATACTACCGCTAGAAAGTGTTTGGATCCTTTGACTAGCCAGACAGTAATCCATTAGATTCCCCTCTCTGGTTACGGCTCATTTCTCTTTGCCTACACATACACTGAATAGTCTGGCATATTCTTTACACATTCTCGTCTCTCCTCGTACACCCAATAACACTGAAATTACTAAATACTTCCTCGCTCAAGGGGATAATTACTGCACTCTGATACTTTGGCTACTTTTCTTTTGACAAGAGTAGAAGAGACTTTTTTTAGCTATGGTAAGCAGCTCTTCCAGCAGAGGGACACTCCAAAATCAAACCATTATTCTCTAGTCTTGGTTAGTGACATAACCTCTGTACCATGGTCTTCCACTGTCTTTGGTTATAGTTCTTTTGCTTGAAGGTACACTTCAGCACACTATTCTATCTATTTTTTTTTCTCTCTTTCTCTTGTTTTTGTTTTTTAATGATGTATTGGGCAGGCTTAATAGAACGGCCACAGATGCCTGGTGGTTTATTAAGAGGTTGTCTTTTCCTTAACTGATTCTAGTTCTTCTCAAAACCATCCTTACTGTCCTCCCTTCTCCCTTCCGTTGAAATGGCTATCCTAGTGGGTATTTAGCCTTGCACGGTGTATTGGTTCCTCCATGTTGACCAGTTTTTCCGACTTTTTTTCTATAGTCTATAGGTTTGATCAATCATTTTATTTACATTTCCTTAACGGAATGTTTTTTGTTCGTTCTTGTTAATTGAGTTGTAAAGTATGATGTGTCTTTTTTATTACCATTAATTCTTATGTACGTCCTAGATTTCGTCAATGTCGTGTACTGTATTGCAATATTAGTTATCTTCATACAAATATTCAAGACCTTACAGTTGCGTCCAGACAGCATGATATTATTTTGTGCTCAGAAACTTTTTATTTCTAATATGAGGCACTCATCTGAGCTCCTTATGACTGGTTTTAAGAAGCCATTAATGTTGAAACTCAATGCCATCCCTGGAGCCAGGGGAATGGTGGTTTAGCTTTCGATATCATGAAATTAAAGCTCTCTTGATGGACCTTGATGCTTATGGAGATGTAGACCCAAATGGTATTCTTCCTTTATTTTTATAAAGAATGCAGATTTCTTATCTCTAAAGTTATCTATTATTTTGCGCAAGTTAGCAAGAAAAGTTATTTTTAGCACTTGTTGGAGGATTGGTAATGTTACTCCACTATGTAAATGTGTTTGTGGTAGCTCAAGCCCAACTGATTACCGCCCAATTTCCATAACTCCCATATTATCTAAAAATTTTGAACGTGTTTTGGCAAAACCTCTTAATAGGTTTGCTGAAGGTAACCATATGTTCCCTAGTTTGCATGTGAGGCCCTTCTTACAATCTCCAATGCTGTACAGAAAGCCCTTGATTGTGGGCAGGAAGTTTTTATATTTGGATTGGCCTTGATTTAAGTGCTGCCTCTAACTGTGTTAATCCTGATGCTCTTGTTTTCAAGCTCAAACAGTTGGGAGTGGGTAGGTCGTTTCCTAGCATCCTTATTGAATAGTCAAGTAATAGATCACAAAGAGTTGTTGTTGATGGGCACCATAGTGAATATAGGAATGTGATATCTGGTGTTCCTCAGGGTAGTGTTCTTGGCCCATTACTTTTCATACTATATACACATGACATGTGGTTTGATCTAGAAAATAAGCTTGTTGCATACGCAGATGATGCTACTCTCTTTGTATCAATTCCATATCCAGAATGTTGATCGGGGGTTGCTGAATCCCTTAATAGAGATCTAGCTAAACTTAGTGCACGGTTCAAATTATGGGGTATGAAGATGAATCCTAAAAAAACTCAGCATTGATAAGGTTTCTTAAACTTTGTATGACTTTAAAACTGTAGGCGTGATTCTCGACAGCAAATCTACTCTTGAGAAACACATTGGGTCTGTGTCTTCAATTGCGCAAAACATTGGCTTATTGAAAAAGTCGTTCAAGGTTTTTGGTGAGCAGTCTATTCTCAAGAAGTGTTTTAGTACTTTAATTTTATCTTGTTTCGAGTATTGTTCTCTTGCCTGGTCTTCAGC
>NC_090728.1:1015830-1020830 GCF_036898095.1 Palaemon carinicauda
TTCCAAGAGTTTTAAAGCTGCGATAATGTATTCTTCTACTTCATTGTCAATGCTTGGTATTAAAATAGATATGGTATAGAGATAAATATGAAGACAACTAAAAGAATGAATGCTCCATGGGAAAATTTGGAATTCAACATAATTATAAATTCACCGCATCATGTTTCAATGGTGCAAATGTTTGACACAAATTTAGATTTAGAAATAACCAATCGTTCCAGGGTATCCCATCGTTGTAACATCCGATAATCATTCTCACAATACTCTATACAGATTTTCAATAAACTTGTTCTAATCTAATGGCTGCAATATGTTATACTTAATCCATTATCATTACCAATTCAGGCTACCTAAAGCCTCGGTTTTTGAAGCAGATTGCTACAAGCCTAAAAAAGCAGTTGAGAACGGAAAAAGAAACATAAGTAAAGAACAATAATAAAGAGTGAAGCATATTTTGATATTTACCAAATCAGAACAATTGAGTAATAGAGAAACTATGAGAGGAAATTTACTTTAATCCTCTACATAAACATTTCAACTGTTTCTAAATTTTAAAGTTACACTGATCCAAATTAGGGATTCGAGTAATTATTCCACATCTTTGTCACAGCTAAATAAACATCCGGAGTAGGATTGAGTATTGAACCATCCTTCCAAATATGATAAAGAGCAAGTGTCTGACCCTAATACTTATACATCTGGCAATGCAGGTCAGCGTAACCGGACATATATATATATATATATATATATATATATATATATATATATATATATATATATATATATATATATATATATATATATATATATATATATATATATATATATATATATATATATATATATATATATATATATATATATATATATATACTGTATATATATATATATATATATATATATATATATATATATATATATATATATATATATATATATATATATATGTATATATATATATATATATATAATATATATATATATATATATATATATATATATATATATATATATATATATATATATATATGCGTGTGTGTGTGTGTGTGCGCGCACGTGCGCACGTGTCCGGTTATGCTGGCCGGCATTGCCAGGCATATAATTATCAGTGTCTCCCCGTCCCTCGAATAGGGGGAATAGTAAGTGGGAGTAGGTGGGAAGGATTGAATCTGTGTGCGCGTTCGCGTATGTGTATATGCATCGAAAGATTCAACTGTCACTTTTGACGGGTCACATACAGTAGTATGGAAGAAAAAGCAAGACTTAGAATTAACTGGATACCTAGCACTACACCCAGGCTAGTACGTCAGTAACTCTCTAGTTTTGTATTCGCAGGGGTGGCAGATCAAATCCCACCTCAGACAAATCCCACCTAAGACCGCGAGTTCCAGCTGTTTACTTGAGAGGTTACTGATGTGGTCCCACGGTGGGGGTTGAAGTATCTCTTCAAAATGAAATTAAAATCATAACTGATACTTATGATAACATTATGGTGGCCTATAGGAAACCTCCCTGCCTGGAAATGGACGGCCTGGCGTTCGACTCCTGTTCAAGCTCGATAGTTTCGTTAGCGTCTGCTACTTCAAAATCCTGGTGAAGTAAGGAGGTGGGTTTGCGGGGCCTCTGAGTCTACCTGCCAAGTCATTAGCAGCCATTGCTTGACCCTCCTTGGTTATAGCTTGGGTTGAGATGGGGCTTGGGCAATTATCATATGTGTATATGGTCAGTTTCTAGGACATTGTCCAGCTTTATAGGGGAATATCACTGTTCCCTGCTTCGGCCGTTCACGGGCGGCCTTTTATGGATGATTAAATCTAAGAAATCATAAGTGAAGTAGAATAAAAAGGACAGGCCATTAATAAGGAATTTTTCTGACTTTAAAGTTTTGTCTAACAATGTAAGATGTGTACCAACCGTATATAGTAACAACATGTAATTTTGTGTATATATTATGCTTGTATTTTTGCTCTCCCCTCACACTGATAAGGACCTGAAATAACATGTTTGTTTTTCTCACCGTTAACTGTTAACTGGTGTAGTGTCGGTTGAATATGAAATTGCCTGGAGTCCATGTATATATAAACGGATGTTCTGTAATAAAGTTACTCAGTTGCTTTCCTTCCGCCTTTGAGTCACAACCTTCCCCTGGCTTGTCACATTGGTGACCCTGGAAGTAGACTCGCTCCTCCTGCCTTCCCAACACCCCCCTCCCAGCCCCTCCATCATTGGTACTATGGCAGACTCCACGGAAGTTACCGCCGTCCCATTGAAACTTTTGTCGTTAGCCAGCGGAGAGGCGTTTGATTGGTTTCAGCACGCAGAAATCCAGTTCCGTATTAAGGGTGTGACTCGCTCACCCATCCAAAGCAGATTATGTTCTCGTGGCGATACCCAAGGACACCTTCCAGAAAATATCCGACTGGCTTTGTGAACATTGCGACACCCCAATAGCGTATGACGCCCTCAAAACATACCTTCTGCAGCAGTACTCGTCATCGCCAGCCTCCCGTATAGCAAAGCTTTTTCAGCTCTCTCAACAACGATTGGGGAACCAAAGGGCTTCACTGGCCCTTTAGGGAAATGACCAGTATAGCTCGCCTGCAACCTGCCGCAGACGGCTCTCCTCGTGACGTGAACCGACTTAGTGCCCTTTGGATACGCCGTTTACCCGAACCTGTACGCGCTGCCATACCCAATGTCGATAGTTTACCAATAAAAGACTTGATGACTAAAACCAACGCCTATATGGACAGCCACTTAACGACCTTCAAGACCTCCATCAATGACTCCACTCCTGACATAGAGGACGCCTATTCAATGGCAACCGAGCTGATGTGAATGGCGAAGGACATACATGCCTACCCCATGGTGAGCCGGAGCGGTGACAAAGCCACCCATCACCAACCACTCGCTCATGCCCCAACCAACTACTTTTACTGCCACTTACTACCGCCCATCGGCAGCAGTTTTGCTACTACCACTTCAGGTTCAGGGCAGCCGCGAAGAAATGTGCCAAGGATTGTCAGTGTCCCAAATAAAAATGTGTAAGTAGGCCATCGCTCATGGCGGTGGCCTCCCGTGTTTCTAATCTTTTCTTTTTACATGATGCAGGAACAGGCGTGCGATTTTTGGTAGACACGGGTGCTTGTCGTTCTCTTTTGCAAAGGGAACTCTTCAGAACACGACGCAGTCTGTCAACGTCTGCCGACGTCCGCCTGGTAGCTGCCAACGGATCTGCGATACCCACTTACGGGTAGGAGAACCTCACATTATCGTTTGGAAACGGTAAATTTAATTAGAAGTTTCTTGTTTCTGACGTCACATTGCCAATCCTCGGCGCGGATTTCTTCTCGCATTTCCACCTACTAGTTGATGTCGCCCACCAACAATTGGTCATCGCACCCTCGTACTCGTTGACACCTCTTAAACCCGCTCCCTCCAACCTCGCTCTCCACGTCAGCACACCCACGGATGCCTACGCCCACCTCCTCACGTCCAACCCAGAAGTTTTCCGTTGAGAACTTCGCCAAACGCCCACGGATCCTGCCAAACACAGTATTTATCACCATATAAAGACGAAGGGACCCCAAGTCTTCGCAAAATTCAAACGTCTGGCACTGGAACAATTGGCAGCCGCCAAACAGACGTTTGCCAAAATGGAGGAAATGGGCCTTTGCCAAAAGGCCTCCAGCCAATGGTCGTCACCCTTATACCTCGTTCTGAAGAAAGATGGCTCCCTCAGTCCGTGCGGGGATTACAGGTGTCTAAACACGCAACTAGATCAACTACCCCCTCCCAAACATCGCTAACGTGACCTCCTACCTGCACAAAGCGAAGGTTTGCTCCCCGCTCGACCTCCTGAAGGGGTATTATCAGGTGTCTAGGAACCCAGAATACATCCCAAGACCGTCATCACCACTCCCTTTGATAGATACACCTTCAATTACTCCTGTTTTGGCCTTCGTAATGCTGGGGCCACGTTTCAACGCCTCATGGATGTCATCTTATGGGACCTCCCCTTCTGTGTATGTTATGTGGACGACATACTTGTGTTCTCTTCCTCAAAAGAGGAACACCTCCGTCACCTGTGCATCGTGCTCTACCGCATGCAACAAAACGGCCTTGTAGTCCGATATGACAAGTGTACCTTTGGCGCCACCGAAGTGTCATTCTTAGGGCACCGCATCACTCCTGAAGGAGTCCATCTCCTCCCTAAGAAGGCAGCAGCCGTTCAGAACTTCCCCATGTCCTCGACCGTCAAAACTCAGCAGGAATTCTTGGGCATGATCCACTATTATCAGCGTTCTCTGCCAGCCATTGCCGCAACTCTTGCTCCCCTCTACGCCTCCCTCAAGGGCAAGCCAAAAGACATGAAGTGGGGTCCCTTCAAGAAGTAGCCTTCTGCAATGCATAGAAGGCCCTATTAACCGCTGCAACTCTCAATTTTCCTATCCCACATGCCCCTCTACTTCTCTCCAGTAATGCCAGTGATGTTGTTATTGGTGCAGTACCCGAACAGGTGATCAACGGCTTGCCCAGCCCAGTGGCCTTCTTCAGCAGCAAACTATCCAAGGCAGAATCGGGTTATTTTACCTTCGATTGCTAATTGCTGGCAGGGCACTTGGCTGTCCATCACTTTCGCCATTTCTTAAAAGGTAGACCCTTCGTCATTCGCACGAACCACATGCCTCTGGTGCATGCCATCACTCGACAGTTTGACGCCTGGTCCGCCCATCAACGCCGACATCTCTCAGCTGTGGCTGAATACAATTGTACCCTTCAACACATCCCTGGGAAAAGGAATCTCATTGCCAATGCCCTGTCAAGAAACATGTTGGGTGCCGTTCAACTGTGATTGGATTACAACGCTTTGGCTGAAGCCCAACGACAGGATCCAGAGTATCAAGCATGCAGGACATCCTGCATATCCCTCCGTTGGGAAGACATCCCCTTCGACGACTCCAACACCACCCTCCTCTGTGACGTCAGTACTGTTAGAC
>NC_090728.1:1025830-1040830 GCF_036898095.1 Palaemon carinicauda
TGCATATTTCTTTACATAGTTCTTTACCTGGTTATTTACATGTTTACATGTTTGTTTACATGTTTTTTATATGTTTACATGTTTGTTACCATGCTTGTTTGTATGTTTACATGTTTGTTTATATATTTGTTTAATTATTTTTTCATGTTTGTTTACATGTTTGTTTACATGCTTGTTTACCTATTCACATGTTTGTTAGTATGCTTGTTTTTACTTCTGTTTACATGTTTGCATGTTTGTTTACATGTTAACATGTTTATCTGTTTGCTTACATGATAACATGCTTACCAGTTTGTTTACATATTTATGTGTTTGTTGTCATATTTATATGTTTATCATATGGTTATATGTTTGTTTCCACATTTATATGATTTGTTGCATGTTTATTCTCATGTTTATATGTGTGTTCATAATTTTACATGGTTGTTTATCCGTTTCTTTATATGTTAAAATGTTTAATTACATGTATGCTTCCATATTTGTTTTCATGTTTACATATTTTTCTCATGTTTACATGTTTATATGTTTACATGTTTATTTATATGTTTGTTTACATGTTTGTCTATATGTTTTTCATATGTTTAATTTTTTGTTTTTATATGTTTACATGCTTGTTTACATGTTAGTTTACATGTTTTGTTTATATGTTTGATCACATGTCACTTTACATGTTTACATGTTTGTTAACATATTTACATGTTTTATTATATGGTTACATATTCACATGTTTCATGTTCACATGTTTACATGTTTTTATGTTTACTTTAATATATGTTTTCCTGATTACAGTTTTTTTTCATGTTTAGATGTTCAGAGGTTTCAATGTTTCATGTGTTTATATTTTTCATGTTTACATGTTTACATGTTTTCATGTTTACATCTTTTTTATGTTTACATGCTTGCATGCTCTGTTCACATGGTTTTTATGCTTACAGGGTTACATGTTTTTATGTTTACATGTTTGTATGTTGTTATGTGTATATGCTTCTATTTTTACATATTTCTGTTTATATTTTAACGTGTTTTTTTATGTTAAAATATTTATATGTTTACATGGTTCATGTTCACATGTTTACATATTTTTTATGTTTACATGTTTAGATGTTATGTTTATATGTTATTTACTTTTTGGATGATTGTGTTTGCTTGTTTGCATGTTTATGTTTACATGGTAATATGTTTATATGCTTACAATTTTACGTGTTTTGTTTACATGTTTACTTGTTTAAGTCTAACTGTTTTTATGTTTACATGTTTAAGTTTAACTGTTTACATGTTTATGTTTACATATTTACCTGTTTATGTATACATGTATGCATGCTCAAGTTTACATGTTTGTTTACATGATTACATTTTTAAATATTCATGTTCACCTTTTTGCATGTTTATGTCTTCTTATTTATATGTTAATATTTGCATTTTAATGTTTATAGGTTTATTTTTACACATTTACATGTTTATATGTTTATCTGCTTAAAAGTTTACATGCTTGTGCTTACATGTCTATGTTTACATGATCACATGTTTACGTTTGATTGTCACAGTGTTTATGTTTACATGTTTCATGTTTATGTATATATATTTACATGTATAAGTTTCCATGTTGGTTTACATGTTTATGTTTACATGTTCACATGTTTATATTAACATATTAATTTTCATATGTTTATATCTATATGTTTACATGTTTATATGTTTACATGATTATGCTTAGGTGTTTGCATGTTTATGCTTACATGTTAATTCTTACTCGTTTTTCTTAACATATTAATTTTTACATGTTAGCATTTTTTGGTTGCATATTTGCACATTTATGTTTATATGTTAGCATGTTCTTATTTATATATTTATGCATACACTCTCACATGTTCGTTTACTTGTTTATGTGTACATGTTTCTTTACATGTTTTAATATGTTTGTATGTTTTTTTCACTAGTTTACATGCATATATATGTTATATGATGTTTGATGCTTCCATGATTGTTTATATGTTTTTACATGTTTTTGTGTTCATATGTTTGTTTATATGTTTACATTTATGTTCATATGTTTATTCACATGTTTCTTCCTATGTTTGTTTACATGTTCAAATGTTTGTTTTTATGTTTTTTTTTTTCATAATTACCTGTTATAACATGTTTATATGTTTGTTTATAAGTTTGTTTATATGTTTGTTCAAATGTTTATATGTTTTTTTAAAGTTTTGTTTACATGTTTACATGCTTTTTTAAATGTTTACATGTTAACAAGTATATAAACATGTTTGTTTACATATTTGTTTGCATGTTCGTTTGCATGTTCAAATATTTGTTTACATTCGTTTACATATTTATTTACATTTTCAAGTTTGTTTACCTGTTTAAATATCTGTTATATGTTTGTTTATATTTTTTTTACATGCTTACATGTTTCTTTACATATTCATATGGTTGTTTTCATGTCTGCGTGCTTGGTTACATGTTTGTGTACATATTTGTTTACATGTGTACATGTTGGTTGATGTGTTAACATATTAGTTAAATATTTAAATGTTTGTTTAACCTCTTAGTTTATATGTTTGTATGTTTTTCACATCTTTGTTTACATGTTTATAGTTTTTTTTTACAATTCTAAATGTTTGTTTACATCTTCATTTATAGTTTACATGCTTTTATATCTCTACATGTTTTTGAATATTTACATGTTAGTTTACATATTTACATATTCACTTACAAATTTAAATGTTCGTTTATATGTTTTTTTTGCATATATATATATATATATATATATATATATATATATATATATATATATATATATATATATATATATATATATATATGTTTACATATCTAATGATTGTTCTCATGTTGTATATGTTTATTTTTATGTTCATGCGTTTGTATACCTGTTTGTTAACTTGTTTACATTTATGTTCCCTTGTTTATATGATTGTTTACACATTTCATGTTAGTTTACATGATTAAATGTTACTTTATATGTATATATGTTTGTTTACAGGGTTTTGTGCATGTTGACATCCTTGTTTACATGTTTATATTTTTCTTAATATGTTTTTTCACATATTTTCATATTGGATTAAATGTATACATGTTTATATGGTTCACATGTCCAAATATTCTATCACATGTTTAAATGTTTGTTTATATGTTTGCTCACATGTTTGTTTATATGTTTCCATCAAGGTTTACATTTATATTTAATTGTCTGCATGTTTACAGGTTGGCATGATGGTTTTCACGTTTGTTTACATGTTTTTTACATGTTTTTATGTTTAAATGTTTACA
Organism: Palaemon carinicauda; assembly: GCF_036898095.1. NCBI lineage: Eukaryota > Metazoa > Arthropoda > Malacostraca > Decapoda > Palaemonidae > Palaemon > Palaemon carinicauda. The sequence continues at coordinate 1,029,119 of NC_090728.1, forward strand.
TATTTTTATGTTTTTATGTTTATATGCTTTTACGTTTGCATGTTTATATATTTTATATGCTTTTATGTTTACTTGTTTACATGTTTTTATGTAGATATGTTTACAAGTGTAGTTATTTATGTTTACATGTTTATATGTGTATATGTTTATGTACTATTGTTCATATATTTTTGTTTACATACTTTGTTTATGTTCACATGTTTATCATTACATCTTTACATGTTCTTCATTGTATTTTCACATGGTTATATGTTTACATGTTTATCTTTACGTATTTATGTTTACACGCTTATTGGTCTGTTCACGTGTTTTTGTGTACATGTTTGTTTTCATGTTTTTACGTGTTTTAATTTGTTTTTATGTTTATTAACTAGCTTACATGTGTATGTGTGTTTACATGTGTTTATGCTTGCATGTTTGCTTTAGTTGTAATAAATTGTTTTTTTATTGTTTACATATCTGTTTACGCGTTTGTTTACATAATTACATATTTGTTTTACATTTTCAAATTCAAATGTTTGTTTAAATATTTACATAGTTGCTTACATTGTTGTATGTTCATTCACATGTTCGCTCCTAAGTTTGTTTACTTGTTCCCATATATGTTTTAATATTTACATGTCTGTAACATGATTGTATGTTTACATATTAGTTTATATGTTTGCTTAAATGTTTATATGGTTGTTTATATGTTTACATGTTTACATGCCTCCTCATATGTTTACATGTTTTTGCATGTTTACATGTTTACAGGTTTTTGCATGCTTACATGTTTGTTTTTTCACGTTTTCATGCATATATGCATGCCTGTTCACAAATTTTTTTGCATGTTTGTTTACATATTTATTGTTTAATTGTATGTTTTTACACAATTGTATGCATGTCTATATTTGTTCACCTATTCAAATGTTTGTTTATATGCTTAAATGTTAGTTTATATGTTTGTTTATATGTTTACATATTTACATGATTCTTCAATGTTTACATGTTTTTTTGTGTGTTTAAATGTTTCTTTGTATGTTAGTTTAAATGTCTGCATGTTTGTTTACATCTTTGTTTATATGTTTATATGTTTGTTCACATGTTGACATGTTTGTTTATATGTTTCATTACATGTTCGTTTATTGTTTACATATTTTTACATGTTCAAATGTTTTGGGAATGTTTTCATTTTCATTTACATTTTCATGTTTACTTACAAATTTAAATGTATGTTCACATGCTTTTTCCAAGTTTATACGTTTGTTTACGTATTTAATGTTTATTTTCATGTTTTACATGATTGTTTTCATTCATATGTGTTTGCTTACGTGTTCGTTAACATGTTTCCATTTTTTCACTTGTTTTTGGTGGTTTACATATTGTATATTTTTACATAGTTAACTGTTAGTTTACATGTACGTATGTTTGTCTACACGTTTGTTTTGCATTGTTACATGTTTATATTTTTGTTTATAGGTTTGTTCACATATTTACATATTTGATTACATGCATGTTTACATGTTGACATGTTTCTTTACATGTCCCTTTATTTTTTACGTTTTTTTATATGTTTACATGTTTTTATATGTTTACCTGTTTTTAAAATGTTTACATTTATGTTAGCAATTACAAATTTGCTTACCAATTTTAATGTGGGTTGCATGATTTTTACATGAATACACGTTTGTTTATATATCCAATGTTTGTTTTCAAGTTTTTACAAGTTTGTTTCCTTGCCCATGTGTTTGTTTACATGTTTGTTGACATGTTTGCATTTGTGTTCCCTTGTTTATATTTGTTTACATATAACATGTTTGTTTACATGGCTGACTGTTAGTTGACATGTATACATGTTGGTTTATACATTTGCGTTTTTGTTTACATGCTTGTTTACATGTTTATATATTTTTACATATTTGTTCACATATTTACATAACGGATTTTGAGCGAAGCGAAAAACCTATTTTTGGGTGATATGGCCATGTCGTCCTGATGGAAGTTCCTATAAGTAGCTTCCTAAGGGATATATGTACTACAGTGATATTCCCAGAGAATCTTACCTTTAGGTATCCAGAATTTTAACTCCTGGCGCAAATATCCTTAAATTTCTGTCAAGGATATCGCATAATATCAGAGGACGTATTCATGACACCCCACATAGCAATCTGTACCCCTAATATCGTTTACGCTTCGAGAGTGAAGTGGCAGTATAGAAGGGGAGCCATATCAAGGTTACGCTAGTTCTCATATTACTATTGAGTATCACAACAGCGCCATATCCAAAATGGCGAATATTCCTTGTAGCATTGAGCATGGTGCTCCAGATACAGTACTTCGGGAGGGATACTGTGACGGTCTTTTCTTTTAGAAAAGAAGAGTGGGTCCATCAGGACGACATGGCCATCTCACCCAAAAAGAGATTTTTCGCTTCGCACAAAATCTGTTTTTTGGGCTCAAGCCATGTCGTCCTGATGGAAGCGTACCAGAGCATTAATGTATCTGTGGATTTTCATCAGTGCCTTAACCTTGGGACAACATTTCTATGGTCAATTGGATCAATTGAGACAAATGACGTTACCGTTATCCATCATCATCACTAATCATAAACGATTTTAGTGCTTCCTGCCCCATACAGGGAAGAGTCATTCTAGACAGTAAAAAAAGGGCCTCAAGGTTAGCATATATTGTATGAACAAACATAAGTATACACTGAATACTTACTTTAGTAAGCCAACGAACTCTGGCCTTTTACACTTGCAATTGTCAGGCGAATTAGGACGCAATTACATTCTAATAGACATTTATTTCTAATAAATGACTAAATTACTTAACCAGTAAAACGAATGTAGCATGATAACGGAATTATACCTGTAACATATACAGAAATTATATTTCTTTCTTGAGAGGGAAAGAAATTATGACTGCTACTCTCTGATTGAAGAAAAATTCATGATAAAATTAACTTCGTAATTTCTGTACAGGTTACATTCTATCCATACTGTGTACTACGTACACACGGCACTAGTGCTATCTGTATAATTCCACACCTGGGATTTTGAACAGAGTTAGTGTCACCATGGTAACACTCATTGAAAAGGAGGTCACACTAAAAGTGATAACCCCCTCTCCCTATAATTGACAGTCCCAGTCAATTAACTGTTCATCACAGAATTAGACTACAGGTTTTAATACACTACCTGCCGCCACCACATAATGCTTCAGTTCATGGACCTGCTTAGCATAGTGTTTGTAAAACACTCTTGATGATTTCCATCAGGTGAATGAACAAAAACACTCAAAGTCAATATACTGAAAGAAGTTCGGTTATGGAGCAATTTTTCTCGGATCATGACCTACGGGAGTACTGTCAGGATCTGCTCTACGGATAAAGTAGGTGAGCTTCGCCCTCAGTTGTTTTAGGGATAAGTTTGATCCAGAGGTTTCTCCTTTAAAGACCTGTCCTCCCCTGAAGTCTGAAGTTCTACGAAGATAGACCTTTAGACACTCTACAGGACATAAAGAGACATCTTCCTTCAGAAGGCAGATTCTCCAGGGTAGCTCGTTCCTGGCAAGAAAGGTTGGACCATGAAAGAGATTCAGTTCCCTGCTTCTGTGAACTGAATGTGGCCCTCACTCAAGACAGAGCCACTATTTCACTAACTCTAGGCCCTGAGGCTATAACAAACAGAAAAATAACCTTTTGGGTTAGATCCTTATGGGAACAATCTTCATTGTTCATAGATGAGGCATATTGTAGGACCTTGTCCAAAGACCATGAGATTGGCTTTGGTGGTGGTGCACGCCTAAGCCTTGCACATGCCTTTCGGAATGTTATTAAAGATTTCATTCGACAGATCTACTTGAAAGGCATATAGAAGAGGTCTAGTCAAGGCTGATTTGCCCATAGTTATCGTATTGGCCACCAGGCCTTGATTATGAAGGTGGACAAAGAATGACAGACAGAAGTTCATTGAAATTTCTTTCTATCCATTTGCTTTAACAAAAGCAACTCACTTTTTCCAAGAAGACTCATATTGTATTCTCGTTGACTTAGACTTGTATTCTTCTAAGAATTCTATATTGCCTTCTGAGATCCCAAATCTTTTCCTAACCGCTAGGGCAAGGAAATCATGAAATAAAGTGTTCGGGTTCTCTTTGATAAATCGAAGCCAATCAACTTCTGAACCCTCTGAAATAGTCCTGGGTTCAGAACTAGGGCCAGCCTCATCTTCAGTTCCTTCACTAAAGAGGACAGATTGCTCTTGGGCTACTTGGGAGCCAATAGAGCTACTCCCCCTTGGAAGGATCTTAGGATGTTGAGAACCTTCAGCAGGTGAATGGATGGTATGAACCAGGATACCTGAGTCCATCCCTTCTATACTAGAGACATGATGTCTGTTAACTCCAGTAGAGGGTCTCCTATGGGGCTACATATCGAGGTAGTTTCTTGTAGACGTTCGTGATGAAGAGGTCGATCTGCAGTTCTGGGACTTGATCCCATCTGGGAGGGAATAGGTCTGCGTCCGTGGACCATTCTAACTCTATCGGCTTGAGCCCAAATAGAGCATCCACTGTTACATTGTGGATTTATTGTATATGAACTGCTGACAGGTGCTACCCCTTTAAGTAAGGGATGGTTAACGTCACCTAGACTGTATAAGACATTTTCTAACATTGTCGATTGCGACGTCTCATTATCGCTTAGGTGTCCCGGATCAGTCGAAGGAGATCTGATCTGCCTGGAGAGAGCTTCCTCACTCATAAAATGACCAACGTTGGTCATGGGACTTTCGGACTTTGACCTTTGTTAGAGAAGCGATTAAGGAAGGACCTGTATTGGTCTTTTTAGATCTCTTCAAGCGTTTGATGCGTATCTTCCCCAGACTCCTGACGCTTCTTTCGGCTGTGCTCTTAGCATTGGGTCTGTCACCAGTGCGAACTGGAGAGAGTTCAGAACTCCTCCCTGTTATTGTCTTGGAAATCTGACTCATTACCCGAGTCTCTTGACCGACCTTGCAATCTCCTTTTATATTCCCAGGGGAAAGGAGAGTTGGTGTGACCACAGGCTTCAATGATTTTTCAGCCATTGAAAACTTTGAGCTGGAGATAATTGAGACTTCTTGAAGCTTACCTTGCATCTGCAATGTTCCGGGAACCGGTTCATCTCCTTGGATGCTCATAGACCAGCAACTTCGGGTGCCGCCCACCCAAGCCTCTCGTCCAGGTACATTGTTGCCTGAACCATTTCTAGACTTGGTTTTTGCGTGACTAAGTCTGCCAATCCTATGAAGATATTTAGGACTGTGTCTACTCCAACACGTATCTTTCCTAGGATATATGTTACCCTATGTAACTTGAGTCCTAGATAGGAGGGGATGGGGTGATTGACTGGAAGTTGCCAATTGACACTTTTCAGGTCTGACAAGACTACGAACACTCCTTTTTGAAACAGGGTCCATATGTTCAGAGGGATTAACATTCTGAACTTGCTGTTTTATTTGTACTTGTTGAGTGGCGACAAGTCCAGAATGACTCTGAGATTTCTTGAGTCCTTCCCGTGAACACCAAACAGCCATCCCTGGAATACAATGGACTATTGTTTCCTTACCACCTGTATGCTCTAGAGCTCTCAGGTACACTCCTCCAGGGGGGTTTTGGATTGTAGGAGGAGTTAAGGAAATGATGGTGGAGACATTTCTACTTCCCATCGTAGTCCCATCTTGATTAGGCCTTGGACCAAAAGATCGAAGAACCAACGATCCTGAAGGAACCTCCTTCCTACCAGAAGCATCTCTATGCTTCGAATGATCAGTAGGATTAAATTTTCGACCACCTGCCTGTGGCATCGCGGTCGCTGCAGCCGTGGGATGTTGTTGAACAGCCCTAGGTATATTTCCAGACTTTCCCATCTTCCTTTTAGGTTGGGGACCCACAACCGTGAGAGACTTTCTCTTTGAAAGGATGCCCCACTTTTGGAGAAGACCTACATTCTCCCTGGCGGCATTCTTAATCACTTTCCTAACTACGTCGTCTGGGAAGAGGTCTTTACCCCAGATGTTGGAATATATTTGCTTCCTTATTTCATGTTTCACTGTTGCGGCAGCGAACACAAACTCCCTACATGCTCTCCTAGCCATCATAAAGGCGTAAAGGTCTTTCACTAAGGTAGCCATATGCTTTTTGGCTAAGACCATGAGCATGTCTGAGGTACTTTGACAGATTGAACACAACTCTATGTAGTTTTGTAGAGATAGGGATGCTGCAAGTCTCTCCTTTGTCTCTTGTTCATTATACAAGAGAAACTCGGATAGTTTAGGGAGACCTTCATTAAACTGTCGACTGGCGACATCCGCATCTAATCTTCCTACTTAAAAGGTTAAATGGACTTCCTTCCAGTCCTTCTCCTGTCTGGGAAAGGCTTGTGACAGAAGCTTGCACTCCTCGAGTGCAGGACGTGGCCTACCTGCCTCCACTGACTTGGCAACAGATTTAAATGCCTTCACCATGAAAGGGAATGAAATTGACGCTAGAGCAAGAAAGGAAGGGTGCCTGTTATCCAGTGCGAATACCTTTGACACCAAGTAACCCGCCTTTTTCAGGCTACCTGACAGGATAGCCTGTGCCTTATCATGGTCGAGAATCATGACCTCCTTCGATTCCATTCCTTTTCTCGACTTTGGTTCATACTTCAGTCAAACAAAACAATTAGGGAAAGCATCAAAGCTTGGCCAAAATTGGATTCTGTCCAAAGGAACAGCACCCATTTTCTCCGAGATGTAGAGTTTGCTTAAAATTGGCATCAGCTCCGCAAGCCTCCAGGGATTGGTTTTGGAGCATGTCGGAATGTCTTCATCCATGGGTCGTTTGTATGAACCTTGGGAAGCAACAAGTGGAGCTTTACGAGACTCTATCTTGCATTTTACTTCCTGCTTTTTGTGTTGTTTGCGAAAGCTCTCTATTAGATTATTCACTTGGGCCCGTAATTAGTCCATTCCATCTAATAAAGGGGTAGAAGATGAAGATGTCGACGTCAATGGCTCTAGAGCTGGAATAGGCGGTAACAATTCCGACACATTTTCCCCTTCTTCCCATGGGCACTTCCTGCCTTCCTTCCCAAAGGCTATCTGGCCATCAGGAGATGTAATTGGTGCCTGATGCACCACTATTTCCTTACATGCCTTCGGAAATAGTAGTTTACGCATCCTATCATTAGGTAGGTAAGGTCACGGAGAAATTTTCTGGAAGCCTTTCACCCAGTTGCGTAATTTGTACTGAGCTGTATCCCTCGTCTCTATAGACTTGGGGTTCTCAACACCCTCGGACATTAAGGTCCGACATACATTGCAAACCTGTGGGTCCCAATAATGTAGGGATTCGGAAATAATATTGCAGGGGGCATGCAACCTGCAAATATTATGACTGTAAAAACACTTACTCTTGATCTTGCAGAAGACTGCAGCACAAGTCATCTGGTGTTCCTCCTGTAAAGAAAGGAGAACAGAATGAGTATATAATTGATTATCTCATTGATAATCAATATGCAAAAGTCTTTTAACAAAATAGCTTAGGATAGTAAGCTATAAAGGGATAGTAGGAGACACATACTCGTGTATCCCATGCAAGCAACTACTATTACCTCCCCTCAGTGTTAACTATAAGGAGATTCCTCTACCAAGGTAACTCCAACTAAAAGGGTTCTAAACCCTAGAGGTAAAACCGTATATAAGTCACTGTCCCTTTTTATTCTTTACACTGTGGGGTAAAGATGACTGATTCCTCAATCAGAATATTAAAGAAATACTATTCTTTCAATATTGGAGCGGTACCAGCAGAAGCTCGCCAAGGGTACCCAAGATATGTTAGAAATTACTACTGTATAATTATACTATAGTTTTCTATTTGCAGCATATGCTATGTTACAAATTACTGGCTACTGTATAATTATATATAATGTACTTCAGTCAACGTGCTGCCTTTGTGGCAAGCATCTGATGGCACGGTCCAGCTGGTATGACGCCAACTGGACTAAGAAAAATAAAAGACATATATTTGTGTATCCCACCCAACCTCTTTGCTGTGACCTCCCTTATAAAATTAAATCATAGAGTTTCCTGATCAGGGAGACTCAAGATAAGGGTTTTACCCTTTAAGGGTTAAGAGTGTAACACTCCAGCCCTTGAAATATTTAATATTGTAAGGTAATCTAAAACTGATTTCTAATCAGAATATTGAAGAAGATATATTCTTTCAATGTAGGATTGAGATCAGCAAATACCTGGGTAGGGATACCCAAGATATATTGGAAATAATTACTAGTATAATATATACAGTAATTTTTCTATCTGCAGTATATCCTATACTGCAAATATACTGACTACAGTACATGTATAAACATATACTGTAGATCAGCCGGCAAGTCGCCGGCATAGCTAGTTCTTGCAGGCACATCCAGTGTGATAGCTAAAGGAGAGAGAGATAGCAAGGAGTGAAGGCTATCTATTACTGTGTATGGATACAGTAATTAAGAATATAAAGTCTAATTTTACTGCCTTTCTCCAGAAATAAGGTTCAAATGGAAGGGGAGAATATAACATTCAGGCTTCCATCTAGCCAGAGTACTATTGCCGGTAAGGTCCTGCCGACACACTGCCGGCAGGCTAGCCTCTGGCAGTACTAGTACAGTTGGCATACTGCCTGCTTGGTCAGCCGGTCTGGCCGGCGGTACTCCGACAATAGAACTTGTGGCTAGCAGTCCAAGGGAGAACTGAAGAACCTTAGAAACAGAAGGGACTTCCCATTCACAGTCATCATGGCTGCCGGCAGCGGGCAGCCGCCGACAGCTGTCATGGCTGCCGACAAATGGCATGGCTACTAGCAGTATGCATTGCCGTAGGCAGCCGTCATAGCCGCCGACAGTTGAAAGACACTTAGTCGCCGGCATCAAACATGGCCGCCGGCAGTTTTCATGGCTGCATGCAGCTGCCATAGCCGCAGGCAGCCGGACAATGGCAGTAGAGAGGGAGTCTGGCCGTTACCGGCAACCCACTGGGCGGACAATGGCAGTAGAGAGGGAGTCTGGCCGTTACCGGCAACCCACCGGTAACGGTAAGGTTGCAGGACACCGGTATCATAAAAGAACAGAGGGGGAGGAAAAAGGGTCTTATATGAGGTGTGATAGGAGCCGGCAATGTTGCCAAACCTAAGCACCTTGAAGAAACTTTGTTTCAGTATCACCGCCATCCTAGGCGGCAGGAGAATATTCTATTTTGCAGCCTAGGGTGTGCCAATACAGTTAACGTGACGGCAGCAGTGCCACCTCCTTTCAACAAGGGAGAAACAGAGTTCCAGTGCCACGCCATCCTAGGCCTAGAAGATACTACACTTCAGCCTAGGGTCTGCGAGCATAGGACTATTCTACTAGGCCACATGGAGAAGATGGCAGCATCATACAGCCATTTCAGGTGTAGCCTAGGGAGGGCTAGCCTCCTATGCCTGCAACCTAGCCAGCAGGGGAATAACTATTCCCCTGCTGGCCGACTGCTGACACAAGACTAAATACTCTGAGTTTCTGACCGAATCCCAAAACTTGCCATCTGCAGTTAAGGGATGAGACAAAAAAACCCTAGACTTATCATGCCTGAATTAAAAATTCAAGGCCGACCCATTAGGGTTGTAGCCTGAGGCTACACTCAGAGGGAAGAGAGATTACCCTAAAATCTCTAATAGAGACGAGTATCGGTTATATAATAATTCTAGGAGATATCAATCTCCAATGAATTGATAACCAATACACGAGGGTAACCGGGGAAATATCGAAAAGATATGTTGCCTATGTTAGGTTGACTAGGCAAGGCGAGATCTCGGTTACCTATATCACCGAAACTCTGACATATACGATCGATGAAGAAATAGGAAAGAAATATGCATATATTTACCTTTACAAATATAAAATGCTTATATAGCTTCATAAATAATTTATTAATGGTATTTTAAAACTGGGAATGTCGTTCTACTAAATAAATAACACATGCCCAACGAACGACAGCGCCCATGGCACCTCTGGTAACAGGCCTAGCTCCTAATCACAATAAATTACTCTAATTTCACTGTGACACAGGAACTAAAAAGCACATATTGTAAAGATTCAATACTCAACCTCCCAGAGGCGAAAGAAGCTGGAGAATACATAATAATAATCCTTGAAAATCGATCAAAAATGTCAGATCAACATGGAACACGACCATGCGAATTCGCTACAAAATAAGGAATGTTCGCCATCTTGTTTATGGTACTTTTGTGATAATCAATAGTAATATGAGAACTAGGGTAACCTTGATACGGCTCCCCTTCTATTCTGCCACTTCCCCTTCGAAGTGTAAACACTATTAGGGGTGCAGATTGCTATGTGGCGTGTCAAGAATACGCCCACTGATATTATGCAATATCCTTGAGAGAAATTTAAGGATATTCGCGCCAGGAGTTAAAATTCTGGAGACCCAAAGGTAAAATTCTCTGGGAATATCACTGTAGTACATAAATCCCTTAGGAAGCTACTTATAGGAACTTCCATCAGGACGACATGGCTTGACCCCAAAAATAAGATTACATGTATACATGTCAGCTTACATGTTTATATGTTCTTTTACATGTTGGAATATCTTATCACATTCTTACATGTTTGTTTACATGTATGCTCACAGGTTTTTTTTTACATGTTTTCTCACATATTTGTTTACATGTTTGTATAAACGTTTACATTTGTATTTACATGTTTGTATATAGACATGTTTACACAACGGTTTTCATGATTGTTTACATGTTTTTATGTTTACATGTTTACACATTTAAATGTTTTAATGTTTACATGTTTTTTTGTTTACAGGTTTACATGTTTTTATGTTTACCTGATTAAAAGTTTAATTGTATATATTTACATATTGAAGATCAATTTTTAACATGTTTATGTTTACACATTTATGTTTATGCACCTACATGTTTGTTTACATTATTTTTGTACATATTTGTTTCCATGTTTTTATACATTTTAACTAATTGGTATGTTTGATCAATAGTTTACATGTGTATACATTTTTATATGTTCGTTTACATTGTTACATATATTTTGTTTACGTTCTAACATGTTTCTTTACATGCTTAAATGTTTTTATTCTTTGATGTTTGTTAATATGTTTCATGTTTGTTTACGTGTTTTTACTTGTTTGCTTAATTGTTTATATCTTTCTTTACATGTATGATTACATACTTACATATTTTTTACATGTTCATGAGTTTGTTTACATGTTTACATAGTTTTTTATATTATTATATGTGTATTTATATGATCGTTCCCATGCTTGTCTACTTGTTCAATTGTTTGTTTCCATATATACGTGTTTTTTTAAATGTTTATATGTTTGTTTACGTTTCCATATTTGTTTATATGTTTGCTTCAAAGTTTATATGTTTCTTTACAGGTTTATTTACATGTTCTAATGTTTACATGCTTCTTCACCCTTTTAAATGTTTTTTTGGCACGTTTACATGTTTGTGCATGTCTGCATGTTGGCTTTGACTTTTCCATGCATATATGCATGTTTGTTCACATATTTGTTTGCATATTTGTTTCCCCCATTTAAATGTTTGTTTAAATTATTTTACATATTTTATTTTGCTTATTTAGATATATGTCCACCTGTTTAAATGTTTCCTTATATGTTTTTATATACGTCC
>NC_090728.1:1045830-1063330 GCF_036898095.1 Palaemon carinicauda
CACGTAGCAACAGTAAAAAAAAAAAAAAAAAAAAAAAAAAAAAAAAAAAAAAAAAAAAAAAAAAAAGACGCAATTCCTTTGTTAAAGGTACGTTTATTGCTAATGGTAATTCCCTAAATGTAGAAATAGCTGAGGCATTAATTTATTTGACAAGTAGCATCCTAGATATGAGTTTTACGAAGAGAAAGGGAAATTATTAATAACGATAGGATATCAGGAGGTAAAATTCTAAAGAGCTAATAGCCACAAATCCTACCAGAGAGTTTCTGAATAATTTAAATGGTTGCAGGGAAGTTGGAACAGTAGATTGGAACGAGGCGCAAATTATCCTAGAGTTAAAGAGAGTAATTGGCAGACATTTAGGGCAAAGACAGTTAAAAGAAAGAGAGAGGACACATTGAAGTCTAGGGAAAGATTACATAAAAAGGAATAAAAATCATGCAAAGTAATATAAAAGAAGAAAACATACAGGGCAGAGAGGCAGGTACAAAAATAAAGAACTCCATCATGAAATAAAAGAAGACAGTTCTCAGAATGTCCCTCCAGCACAAAGAAAGTGAAACTCAAATCGTCAGAATAGTGAAACAGAAGTAAGATAGAAATAGGCGGATGAAAAGGAAGTCAGGAAGACGGAAAATATTATATAGGGGAGATAGGCATATGTAGCGGAGGTATATCCACTTTACGAATGACTATTTTATCTTATAGAGACTCTGCCCAATACAGTTGATATAACAGGATACAATACAGTGATAGAATATTTAAAAATACCTGTTTCCAAATTTTTAGGGTGAAAATAATTTATTTGAAGAAATTAAATGTAAACAAGTAAAAATAAAAGGGTATGAACCGTCAGTTTAGATAGAGAATAAATGCCAAAATGTGCCAAATGATGAATAAAGATGTAATTTTTTTGAGTGATATTTCCCAATAGAGCCTTTAGATATCGTTCAAAAACGATATAATGATGAGGTATGAATTTTATTTGTGAAAAGTGTAGGCTTGAAATAAAAATAAGATAGTCAGGGTATGATTCTACTTGTCAAAGACAAGTCTTTCACAAAACTGGCCACTTTGTAGGAGACGAATTTGACAGAAGAAACAGACTCCGGACTAAGAAAGGGAAATGGATATTAACTAAAAAGACAAGGAGAAACAAGAAAGTTGAGGAATAGGGAGAGTAGCTAACAATGAATATATTCCTTGGGAATATATGATAGGCGCCATATAAATTAAATAGAATGTCAACAGATAATACAGTGAATAAAATAGAATAGCCTAAATAAAAATGGGGAATTCCAAGAAATTATTGTTATATGTAGGTTTATAGAATTATGCTGCTATAGACACAAAAGGTATAAATGATGCTATAGGCAGATGAACTAGAAGAAATGTGTTGCTGTTAGGCACAGAGATTTAAGTGAAGAAATAGGCATATAATAATAAATGAGCTATCATGCTATTAAGTAAATATAAAGTCTGATCAGTACTGGAAATATCAAAGTATAGAGTTTAGCTAGAAAAGTCATAATGATGCGTAAATAAAATAACCCGCAGATATAAAGAAGATAGGTTAACTAAAAATTTTATACCAAAGTTTGTTAAAAGAGAGAATAATGAAGTTAAGATTAAGGAAAATGAATGCACACTAATTAATTAATACTACTCCGGATAAAATAACTCATCTGAATGGCGGGTAATGACTTCTAAATAAAGGAGAAGAGATAACATTTAGGTAATCAGAAAGGGGCATAATTTACCACAAGGAGCATAGATGTAGGAATCGATAAGAAATAGGCAGGGAATAGCCATTTCAGGCGATAGGTTAGTCAGGATAGAAGAGTTGCAACTACAAATTAATAGAAACATCGGCGCTAGAACCTGCCAAAACTTGCTAAAACTTTTACACATACCGGTATAAATCATGAAATATTACCTATCACCCAACACCCCATAAGGAACACTGTGAGTGTTGAAATAAATTAATAAGCTTCCTTATAAAACTCCTGAGATATATTACCCAAAGAGGATAGAAGTTAGATTAGTAAAGAGCATCACAAGAAGAATTAAAATGCAGAATATAAATGAAATGTCTATCTTAATGATAATAATGTTTGGCTCAACTATTGAGGAGTAACATACATATATAATATTGTAAGTACCATGGTCAAAGAATACAAGCCATCCACGGCTATTAGCATTTTTGAAGAATCTTAGGGATGAGAGTGAAGTCGACGAGCTCACCTCAGCTCCTCTAATTATTGACAGAATGATGGTCTAGATTTCTTTTTTCTTTTTTTTGAGACATAGAGAATGAACAAGCCTATAGAATTATGTCAGTGCGTATAGTAAGAATATAGAGCCATTAATATAATAAAACTAGTCTAGAAAAAGGGAGAATAGCAATATAGAGACTCGGATTAAAGAGTGACCCATCCCTAGTTTTGAATAGGGCAAGTAAAAGTGTAGATGGATTTAAGATATGTAGAGAAATAAAGGTTATTATGGAAATCCTGCTCCACTAAGATTTGACAGAAGTAGAAGATTTTTTTAGGAACGATAGGATCTTAGGGAATAATAGGCAGCATTTGCCAACTTAGTCAAACCTTAAAATAAAGTTAACTTAAAAAGATGTAGCGTGCAAATGAAATAGAATGCTATAAATAATGAATAGAAAAGAATTTTTTTTTATCCTACATTAATTTAACCCCATCTCTTACCAAGGAGTTATGAAAATGTGGGATGTCTCATAAATATATAAAGAAATGTCTCAGTGAAAAGGTGAAAACCGAAGAAGTGTAGTAAATTAAGAAAGTAGTCTTAAAATAAATGAAAAATAACTGAGTAGGATAGATTATTCCAAAAATAATGGTGTTGAGAAGTTTAGAAATTTTTTTAGGGCATAGAGTATATGTACTTGTTAATCATAGAAATGGCCGCGATTTTACTGTCTAAGAAGGATTGTTGTTGATGAAGGAATAAAAAGAATCTTACGATCCTTAGAGTACTGGATGTTTGTCCAGGATAATTACATTATTGGTTAGTTTAAGATGATAAAGGAAGGATTATTTAAAAAGACAGGAAGGTGTTAAGAGAATTATCATCACCAATATTTTGATTCAGTTGTTAGGTAAGAAACTTAAGTTTAGGAAGAATTAAAAAGAACAAGAGAAACCAAAGGTTAGTAGAAATGTTTATGGGTGACTTACTCCCAAAATAGGAATCATAGAACAGCATTGCATATGGCTTAAATGAATACATTCAAAGAATAGTGAAAAAGACTTGTTCATGAATAGAGAAATTCCTCACATAATAACAAAGTGCTAACAAAAAACTCATGCTGAAGTTAGTAGGACACCCAGTAATAAAAAAATTAATTTATTGATGAATCAATTTTTGACCTAACATAGATTTTTGAGATTGTAAAATTAAAGCCTACGTATTAGAAGTGTAAAGGTCACGTAAAGGTGAGAATCTTTTAGAAATTTTGATCTGATTCTCTCAATCCTATAATGGTGCTACCAATGGTCTACCAGGGACTTTGTTCTCAGAACTTGACCTATGATAAAAACAAACTGGTCTACATAAAACTTGATTTAACAAAGAAAGGGTTGAAGAGTCTGTAACAGAATAATTTTAGACCAGGATAAATAACGAGACATTCGTGTTTCGAGATAATTCTCTCGGAAAATGTACCCGAATTTACAAGCGATTAATGAAAAGTGTGCGATATTTTTCTTAAAGTAAGAAGGGGGAAATAAGCCGTGATAAGTCAAGTTCAAATAGAGAAAAAGGGGCAAATGAAATAATAGAAAGGGGATGAGGATGTCCTGCGAACTATATATAGACCAACATAGAAGACTAATAACAATTATCTTGAAGATGACATATTTACTTTGAAAAACTCAGTATATGGGAAACATCAGATTTTCTTTTGTTTTGTTAGGTAAATATAAGAAAGACTACTAACTCCTGGTGAAATGAAATGAAAATATCTGGGCACTTATACAAATATTGAGGGTAACAAATGAATGAAAAATTATTATTATGATAAGTGTGTTATCCTAGACTTCGAATGTGTATCCCTTAATCATCAAGGAAAGTCCAAATAATAAATTTCTTCAAACAATTAATTAAGGGACCATATACAGTATTGAATTACAAAGGAAGGTGAATTTTTTTTTTTTTTTTTTTGGGGGGGGGGTAAAATTATGGGTAATGGAGACAGTTGAAATAAAAACCCATAGGTGATTGATAATTTATAATTGTATTGATTTTGTTTGCAAGTTTGATTGAATAATGATGCCATTAGAGCGAAAGAGTTATTATTGCATTTTATAGGCGATGCATTGATTAGCATTTTTGTGTAACACGTGTAACAATGATAAACATGCATGTATACAATGAATGTTATTATGTTTTGATGTTGATTAAGTTAACTTGAATAATTATGACATAAGGCTAAAATTCCAAACAATCTATGCTATAAAGAATCAGCAATATGTTGAAAATAACTACCAAATTGAAGAAAGAAAAGATTTAAGTAAATAAAAGATAAAAATGTGCACCAATGATGAACAGAGAAGTTGAATGTCTCAAAGGGTATTCTATTAATAAAATATTTACACATGAAATAGTGAACAGTTAAGTACATATGTAGAGTTATATACATTGCACCCTTTCATTTTAAAGTTAAAAAGAGTAAGTGTGGAAACACACGGATTGATTTTTATGCCTGTGTAGTAGATGAATCCTTGAAAGAAAGGACATATACGGTGTTTTAATTGAGATTGTCTGCAAATGATTTATTTCAAAGAAAAGTTTTAACATTGAAATGTTAGTTTCCTGTCACTTGAGTTTTATGACTTATCTTTCTGAAGGCAATGTGTTGGAGAATTGAATTTCTTGAGATAAAAATAATATGCAGACAAGGTGCAAATAAGATTCAAGTTCATAAACATGTCTTTATTATGCATTGAATATGTTTCTTTATTATGATAAATTTATGATGTTTTGATGATTTAAGATAGTGATATATTTGAGTTTTGGTTTTACTCATTATTTTATGACAAGAATTTGAATAGTTTTTTATGCATTTTGTTGAAGAAGGGGAGAAATGTTTCTTTTGAAGTCATTAAATAACAATGATTTATCATGATGAAATTTGTGAGTAAATAATTTGCCATAATGATGTTAACAAATATTTAGTACTATTCATTACAAATGAGTAATACTTTTGATTAGTGATAATTTGTAAGACAATTTTTTGATTGCAGAGATATTTTGATTAAATTGAATTGACGATATATATGTATGAACATTTATTTTCTGCTATTTATTGCATTGCATTGAAGAAATGAGTTTTGTGTTTGCATCAATAAGACCGAGATTTGGAGGTCACAGGTAATGGAAAATATGAATTGAATAGAAGTCAGATGTAAAGGCATTTCATAACTACTAGCACAGCTGCTGACATTCTAAATTTTGCCTTACGTTACCAGTGACATATGGGTTTAATATTCCATTATCAAGAATTGAGAAAAATAATGTTTCAATTTTGTGTTGAATTATTTAATGGGACAGGAAGTTTTTCCTAATTACATATTTATGATAAACATATGCAATTGCATTATTTTAAAAATGATTGATGAGAATATTTTTTCAATGATGATATTGATTTATTGTGCAAGGAAGTATTTTCTTTTGGTAATGATGATTTTGATTTACTGTGCTAAGATGCATTTTCTTTTGATGATGATTTTGATTCGTTGTGTTGGGAAGTATTTTCTTTTGGTGATAATGATTTATTAATGAATTTTTTTGGGGTGAACAATGAAATGAGTTAATATATGAATTCCACGGGAATTAAGGTACGTGACCGAGTGATGTCATGTAAAGAAGAAAATTCCACGTTCAATAAGTTAATATGTGCATGTGATTAGGTATTTTATGAGTTTTGTTCGTTAGGTAAACGATAGAGAGACATTGATTTGAGAGAGAGAGAGAGAGAGAGAGAGAGAGAGAGAGAGAGAGAGAGAGAGAGAGAGAGAGAGAAGAAGAAGAAGAAGAAAAAAGAACTTGGAGTCAAATGGCACTCGTAAGCCAATATTTGTGAAAAGCACTTATGTTGTGTTTAGCTAGGCAAAACAGGCCCCAAACAATGAAAACGCATCGTAGCCAAATCATGAAAACATCGTGTGACTCACTCATTAGAAATGCGCACGTGATTCGCCGCCCTACAAAGAAGCAGGTAATGACACAAAGCAATGTATGACGTTATCATTACCTCAGAAGAGGGGACCAATAAAACACAAGAACAGTCACATGACGTGACCTGATTACAACGCCCTTATTCTGGGCTACTTAAGCCGATGGTTAGATAGAAAAGGTGTGCTCTTTCCTAAAGTGAACAGCATTAGTTGGTCAGTTGTCCCTTCTCCCCGGTCCTGGGGCGAGGCCCCACACCAAGTCCCGAGCTGGCAGGCACTTACTTAACGTCAAGTTACCACAAGAAATTTTATAAGTGTCCAAAGGAGGACGACAATGGGACCAAGTTCCCTTTCAGCTAACAATTGGCTTCTATCCCAGGAAGTGAAGACTTATCTATGATGTACTAGAAGTTATGAGAAGTGTCGATGAGTGGACACCTATTGAAGAAACGATCCCCTATTAGCCCACATCGAACTCATGGATTTCGCATCCCAAATGCTGAAGTGTGCAGCAGAAGTCTACATTTGTAGCCTCCAATCTTCAAGAGTTTAAATGTTCCAGTCTGTGTTTAGAACTAATCATTCAACGTAGAAGATTACTGTAAATTTGTTGTTCACTAAGTTCCCCAGTAAAGTTAAGGAACTAAACGGCATTTTACCTGCACCCACTCTTTTGAGGGTCTAAATATAAATAATTATTCGCACTGATATGAATGACTGATTAACTCATATTAATTAAAATTATTATTGAAGTGATGCTTCATAAGGAAATAGATGTTTACATATTTACATATCTGTTTATGTTTGTTTATATGCTTACATGTTTGTTTACATGTTTACATAATTGCTTACATGCTTGCTCACATGTTTGTTCACATGCTTACATGTTGGTTTATAGGTTGTTTACATGTTTACAGGTTTTCCCGTTTGTTTATATATTGTTCACATGTTTACATGTCTAAGTGTTTTATATTTTTACATGTTTGTTTATATGTTTACATATTTTATACATGCTTATGTATTTGTTCATACATTTACATATTTATTAACATGTTTTATGACAAGTTTGTTTACATGTTTACATGACTGTTTACATATTTACATTTTTCTTCACATGCTTACATGTTTAAATGTTTTTTTTATATGTCTACATGTTTGTTTATATGTTTGTTCACTTGTTTACATGATTGTTTATATGTTAACCTTTTTTCAAACCCGCTTCCCTGTTTGTTAACAGGATTGTTTACTTTTCATACATTTGTTCACTTTTTACATGTTTCTTTCTATGTTTGTTTGCCTGTTTGCTTACAAATTTATATGTTTGTTTCCATGTGTATATGTTCATTTACCTGTTTATTTACATGTTTACTTTCTCCTTTATATCTATACATGTTTGTTTACATGGTTTTTTATTTTTCTTATGTTTCCATGCTTATGTTCACATATTTACTTGTTTATGTTTACATGTTTATATGTTTGTGTTCACAAGTGTGCCTGTTTAGATATTTAAATGTTTATATTTATATGTTTACATATTTTCATTTTCATTTTTATATGTTTACATGTTTATTGACATGTTTACAGGTATGCATATTTAAATCTTTATATGTATATGTTTACATATTTAGATGCGTATATTTACATATTTACATATTTATGTTTACATGTTTACATGTTCACACACTTTCACGTTCACGTTTACTTATCTATACGGTCATGTTTACATATTTACATATCTTTCTGCACATATGTTTACATGTTTGTTTACATTCTTACTTGTTTGTTACATGCTTACATAATTGTTTATATGTTTACACAATTGTTCACATGTTTATGTGTCTGTTTATAGGTTTTATATTTGTTTACATATTTGATTATATTTTGTTTACAAGTTTACATGTTTACTTTCTTTTACATTTTTAAATGTTAGTTTTAGTTGTATATATGTCGGTGGACATGTTTACGTGTTTGTTTAAATATTTACATATTATTTATATGTTTGTTCCCATGTTTGTTTATATGATATGCTTTCTTGTTCATTTACATAAATGTTTACATATTCAGATGTTTATTTACATAAATTTGTACATAATTACATGTTTGTTTACGTGTTTACATGTTTATATATTTTACATGTTTATATGTTTGTTTACCTATTCACATGTCTATTTGCTTTTTTGTTCACATATCTAAATGTTTGTTAACATGTTTACACATTTGTTCATGATTGTACATGATTATTAACATATTTGTTCACTTGTTTACATATTTTTTATATGTTTATCTTTTCGTAAGCATGCTTACATGTTTGTTTATATGTTTACCTTTTGTAAATATGCTTACATGTTTCTTTACACTTTTGCATATTACTTTACATATTTATTTTTGATGTTTAAATATTTGTTTACAAAATAACATGTTTGTTTATATGTTTTCTTTCATATTTACATGTTTATTTATGTTTTTTTACATATTTACATGAATATTTCCATTGTTATTTACATGTTTTTATGTCTGTTTTCATGTTTATTTATATGTTCAAATAATTGATTATATACTTGTTTAAATGTTTACATGTTTGTTCCTACAAATGAATGTTTGTTTACATATATATATGTTTGGTTACTTGTTTGTTTATATGTTGTTTTACATGTACATATGTTTTTATTATGTTTACACGTTTGCTTGTATGCTTATATGTTTGTTTACACGTTTACTTACACGTTTAAATGCTTCCAGGTAGGTTCACATGTTTATATGTTTATAGTTATGTTTGTTTATATCTTTATATGTTTATATTATATTTTACATGTTCACATATTTCTTTATATGCTTAAATGTTTATATGTTTACATGATTGTTTATATGTTTAAATGTTTATTTATTTTTTATATATTAACAAGTTTAGTAACAAGTTTGTTTACATTTAAATGTTCGTTTACATGATTGTTTGTATTTGTACATAATTTCATGTTTACTTGTTTACATGTGTATATGTTTGTTTACACGATTATAATTATTTACATATCAATATCGATATGTTTATTTATGTTAAATTCTTGTTCACATGTTTGTTTCCATGTTTGTCTACTCTTGTTTATATGTTTATATATTTGTTCATATGTTTACATCTTTAAAGTATTTCACATGCTTATATGTTTGTTAACCTGTTTACATGTTTTTATTTATGTTAAATTCTTGTTCACCTGTTTGTTTGCATGTTTGTATGTTTATTCACATATTTACATATTTTTTTACATGTTTGTTTACTCTTGTTTATATGTTGATATATTTGTTCATATGTTTACATGTTTAAAGTATTTCACATGTTTATATGTTTGTTAACCTGTTTACATGTTTGTTTACAATGTTAAATGTTCATTTACATGTTATATGTTTTACGTATTTTTTCATGTTTAATTATTAATTTACATATTAATTTAAATTTTAACATTTTTGTTTACATATTTGTTTAAATGGTAGCATGTTTGTCTACATGATTTTGACATGTTTACATGTTTATTCATATGTTTGTTTATATATTTACATGTATGTAAATGTCTTTATGTCTACATGTCTATATTTACATGTATGTAAATGTTTACATGTCTACATGTCTATATGTCTTTTTACATGTCTAGGTATATGTTCAAATAATTGATTACATGTTGGTTTGATTGTTTACATGTGTCTTTTTACATGTGAATGCTTGTTTATATGTTTACATATTAGGTTACATGTTTGTTTATATGTTGTTTTGCATGTACACATGTTTGTTTTTATGTTTATATGCTTGTTTGCTTTTATATATGATTGTTTATATGTTTACTTACATGTTTACATGTTCCCATACAAGTTCACATGTTTACATTATTATATGTATGTTTGCATCCTTACACGTCAATATGTTAGTGTACATGTCTACTTCTTTTTTTATATGTTTAAATGTTTAAATCTTTGTTTACATGTTTGTTCGCATGTTTAAATGTTTCCTTGTTTGTTTATATGTTTACATGTTTATTTATATGTTTGTTTACATGTGTAAACGTTTGTTTGAATATTATATGTTTGTTTGTATTTTTACACGTGTCCATGTTGACTTTTTTACATGTTTACACGTTTGTTTACATGGACATGTTTATTTCAATGTTTGTTGCCACCTTTGTTTACATATTTTTTTTACATATTTGTTTACATATATACATGGTTTTTACGTGTTTAATTTTTCTATATAGGTTTGTTTACGTGCTTGTTTACATATTGACAAGTTTGTTTATATGCTGAATGTTAGTTACCATGTTTTTTTGTATGTCCACATGTTTTTTTGCATGATTACAAGTTCGTTTATACTTTTGTTTACAGGATTATATGTTTTTTCATATGTTTATATGTTTGTTTACATCAATGTTTACATCTTTGTTTACTATATTATGTTTGTTTACGTTTTGTCATACCTGCTTACATATTTATGTGTTTTTACCTGTCTGTTTACATATTATGTGTTTTTTACTTTTCTGGGTAAATGTTTACATGCTTGTTCACCTATTTAAATGTTTACATGTCTGTTTACATGTTTACCTATTTGTTTATCTTCTAAACTGTTTAAATTTTTTACATGTTTACATAATTGTTTACATATGTATATGTTTGTTTGAATGTTTGTTTATGTGTTTAAATGTTAGTTTACACGTTTACATTTTACATGTTATTTACATGTTTACATATTTGTTTTCATGTTTACATCTTAGGGACAGGTTTTTTTCATATGTTTACATATTTCTTTATATGTTTGTTTACTAGTTGATTTACATGTCTACAGGTTTCTTTACATGTTTACAAGTTTGTTTACATGTTTACATTTTTATGTAAATTTTTTGACGTGTTAATATTTACATGTTTACATGTTTGTGTGCATTTGGATATGTTTATTTGTATGTTTGTTTTAATATTTGTTTACATGTTTACATGTTTAATTAAATGTTTATTTACATATTTATAGTTTTCAATACATGTTTGTTTACCCGCTTATATGTGTGTTTGTATGTTTGCTTAATTGTTTGTTTACAAACTTACGTTTTTGTTTATATATTTTTCACATATTTACGTGTTTGTTTATTTGTGTGTTTACCAGTTTAAATTTTTATTCATGTTTTCGTTTACATTTTACATGTTGTTTACATGTTTGTTCATATTTCAACATGTTTATGTAAATTTTCACTTTTATTAGCATGTTCACTTCTTGGTTAACCTTTTGCACATCTATTAACATTTTCCCGTTTGTTTTCATGTTTACATGTTTGTTTACATTTTCACACGTTTGTTTACATGTTTCTTTGTTTGTTCATTTTTTAACATGTTTACATGTATGTTTTCTTGTTTACATGTTTGTTTACATGTTTATATTTTTATATGTCTGTTTGCACGTTTTTATTTTTATATGTTTGTTTACATAATTAAATGTTCACATATTTGCATATTTATATAGTTACATATTTACACACATATATATATATATATATATATATATATATATATATATATATATATATATATATATATATATATATATATATGTATGTATATATATATATATATATATATATATATATATATATATATATATATATGTATATGTATATACATATATACATATATATATATATATATATATATATATATATATATATATATATATATATATATATATATATATATATATATACATGTATATATACATATAAATATATATATATATATATATATATATATATATATATATATATATATGTGTGTGTGTGTGTGTGTGTGTGTATTCTTATATATATATATATATATATATATATATATATATATATATATATATATATATATATATATATATATATATATATATATATATATAGTTGATAATTGGGTTCCTCTCGGGAATAGCAATTTAAGTAAAATTAAAATATTCAGTGCTGCTATAATCTTCTGTATTTGGTAACTTTCGACACAGCTTATATAATCCTCAGCCTATCTGATTTATCATTATGTAAAATTAATAAAAATCATATACAGTACTTCCAAGAACTACGCAAATAACACTAAAATCAAACCAATCAAGGAACATAAAACCATATAAAAGACTTATTACACAAGTAACTTTATCAATATATGAAAGACTCAATAACCAATATACCTATAGTCCATTTTTTTTGCGAGGCCTATTTGCACCGACTCGCAGCGGTGCCCTTTTAGCCCAGAAAAGTTTCCTGATCGCTGATTGGTTTGACGAGATCATTCTAACCAATCTGCGATCAGGAAACTTTTCCGAGCTAAAAGGGCACCGCTCCGAGTCGGTGTAAATATACCTCGCTAAAAGAAATGGACTATCGTCACCCGCAGGAGACTATGACAATCCAACCAGAGCAACAACCAACAAACCAGACGGATTAATGGGTCACCGACAACTGAACAGGTATTCCCTTTCAAGCTAGGTTTTGTCTTGAAAATGTAAAAAGACTCCAAGATTCTCAGCTGGCTGACGCTACAGTGTCTCTCTGTAATTTTGAATATTCCTTAGAAATGGCATGACCAGATTTGAATGAGTGGTCATAAATAGCTGAAATTGTTTTCTTATTTAAAGGTCTAATGGTTCGCACCGATCTCCCTATGCGCTCCAAAATCCTACACTGAAGCTGTCTAGATGTGCTTCCAGTGTAGTATTTATTACAAAGCGCACATTGAAAAGTGTATATGAAACCCACCTACTCCCTTGTGTTCCGGTGTCATATACACTTTTCAATGTGCCGGTTTAATGGTAATTATATCTGATTTTGTAGAATGTCGCATGCGTTCTAGATGGATTCTCCATTGCTGTAGAGAGTTGATCATAAAAAGTTCCTTGATTTTTAAAAATGACACATTCCTGATATTCATTTATTGAAAAAAACAAAAACAAATTCCTTTTAATAACAAATGCACTCTGCCATGGGATTACAGACCTTACAGGAATTTTTTTATGATAAATATTTGTGCCAAACTGAAGATTTGAGTCGTAACTCTAAGTAGAAACAAAGGCAGACGGTTGATTTGACCATCAGGCAATAAAGAAGGATAAGAGTGGATTCCAACTTTGCAGTACTCATACCTGTCAAATTTGAGAATTGAACTTAAGATCGAAATAATCCTATGTTCACAAATTTACCCTATTAATAGGCTTGTAATAAATAGCCATTTTATGATAACTTATATATATATATATATATATATATATATATATATATATATATATATATATATATATATATATATATATATATATATATATATGTTTTAATTCAATACTTCTCTATTCATCATCTCCTACTTCGCGTTTCATAATGCTCAGCCATGTAAGAAAAATCTTCAAACTCTTCTAGTGACTTGTGGAGCCCATCTGTACGTTTGGTGAACTAATATCTCTTTGGGAGTGCGCAAAAAAATGTATAAACCATCTCAATTTACCCCTCATCATGATATCAACCACATATGGTACTCGAGTAAGCTCTCTAGTAGTTTCCTTTCAAATCCTGTCCTGCCATTAACTCACGATATCCTTTTGAGGGCTTTGTTTTCCAATATTTTATATCTATTAGAGAATGGTTAATTGCCATACCATAAATAATATCCAAAGAGTAACACAGATCTCACTAAACTGATATATAGTCTGATTTTTATATGCAATTTCAGGTGATTCGATTTCCATATTTTACTTAACGTACCCATTTCTTTATCTGTTTTTTTTTCTTTTCTTTTTTTCAATCTTTCACTAAACTCTTATTCTAAATACCCTGTATTAGAGGTCATACAGTAATTCATAAATACTTAAATGATTCTACATCATTAATCCTTTCTCCTTCCAATGGTATTTAACCCTGGATAGGTACGCTCCTCAGACACCCCTTTAAGGGTATACTCGTTCGCACGCGACCCTGACGCAAAAAAAAAATTCTTGAAAAATCTGTTTTTGCAGTAACCTCCTTTTTTTTTTGCCAAAATGAATTCTTAAAACTACTGTAAAGATAAATACTACTCATCTGCAGAAAAACTATTTATTATAAATATTTTAAAAAATTAGGTAGAAAAAAAGACCTTACATAAAAATTCATAAAAAAAAAAATTATACATATATACACCAATCCTTTTAGGAATTAATTCTTGAATGTTTAGGACACAGCTTGATGTATTTTGGATGAAGTCAGACCCTTTGGAGGTGAAGATCTGAAATGGGAAAAAAAGGGTAACTTTTTTTGGCCAAAAAAATTTGTCCAAATTTCATGAATTTTTTGGGGTACCCAAATGAAATAGGAAGTGGCCAATTTTTCAGGGAATAAACATATGTTATCCTAAAATAGAAATATGTAAAAAATCTTCATTATTTTGTAAATTACATTTATATCAGGGGCCATATCTAAAGGTCATTTTTTGAGTACTTAGAAATTTCGTTAAAAAATACATATATTTAATATATAATATGATATTTATGCAGGTAAAAATATACCAAAATATCACAAATTCTATAGGGAACAAGAATATATATAGATAGGGCAGCTTACGCTTCGGATATGTCCACAAAATGGCCGCCAACCACACTGACTCAGACTCCCTAATCTGCCACCTGAAATGTTGGAAGGGTATGTCAATTTCAAGGTGTTATTTACTAATCTAATTATTCTTGGATATGCATAAAAATTGTATGGTGGGTTGCTGGATGATTGTCGATTATTCTACGACTATAAAATTAGAATTCTGAGCCGAAAAAATTTTTTTGAAGGGAAATAAAATCGAAAAAAAAATTGTAAAACAATATAATATTTTAGCTAATAAAATTTGACGATATTCAATCAAAAAAGAGGTAAACAAAATTTTCATGTTGTAACTTACAAATAACGCTGCGTTATAGTTTGGACAGACGCTACAGTTTGGACAGAGGACACCCTGGTGGATCAGACAAACCGGACTCTTGCACCGGAGACACGCAGTGTTTGTTTTGCGGTCGTCCCTAGGTGGGCAGCTGTGACAGCGAATCCTTTTAGGGAGTTTTATGTGGCCAATGGCAATTTGAGGTCTTGGTGGTTCCTGCTCAGGTATCTTGAAAATATCCACCATGATTTGACGGAGTCCCTTCGACAAACTGTGACGTTAGATACTGATGTATTGCCTGGGGAGCGCACAACTCGTAGGCGATATCTCTGAGGAACGTTCGCTTTAGCATTGTCTTGGCGAAGGGCAAGCGCGTATAGAGAATATAAGAATTTACCATTATTATATTCAATATCCCGTAAAAGAGAGTCAGAGGCCAGCGTCGTGACTTACGAGTACAACTAGATGTAGAACACATCTGGTCGAATGTGTCTACACTTCCCTTTGTTGCATTATAAAACATCTGAATGTCGGTCTTCCTTTTTTCGACTTCAGACTTATCATGATGCAGGGAACTCAACAGCATCACCTTCTTAGTCCTACTAATTTGCTGACACTGTAGAGTTAGATTGTGTTCGTAATTGAACACTGCCACTGAGCCCTTTGGGGGAAGCACCTTCTCCATAAGTTCCTTAGGAATATAAGGCTTTTGGCGAATGGTGCCACACAAATACATGTCCTTATCCAAGAGTGACAAAGCGAGCGGTAGCGTCGTGAAAAACTTATCCGTCGTCACTGTGCGGCCACTTCTCTGAAAAGGTGCCACAAGATCAGACGTAAAAACTTCTCCTAGCGTCGATCCTCTTGGTATCTGGACAGTGTCCTTCCCCAAGTAGGCAATCGCATTACACATGTAATGGGTATCGGGATCACACGCCAATACAATCTTGATACCATACCTAGAAGAAGGGAAAGTAGAATTAGTAACTAATAAAGGTAAAAAGATAAAAAAAAATTAAAAAAATACACAATATACAATTATATTACTAATCAATATAGTAAAAATAATAATAATAATAATGATAATAATAATAATAATAATAATAATAATAATAATAATAATAATAATAATAATAATAAATATATAAGAAAAACATTTACAAATACGAAAGATAAATTATCAGATAAACAAATGACCAAGTTATACATAGATAGAGAAAGATAGAGATAGAATAGATGATATATTATATTTTAGATACATAAATCATATAGCAAGTTCTTTACTTCACAAAATATATATATATATATATATATATATATATATATATATATATATATATATATATATATATATATATATATATATATATATATATATATATATATATATATATATATATATATAATAGATTTTTTTTTATAAACACAAAACAATAATAACATGTGCAAATATAAAAAAACAAACAATTTTACTTACTTAGAAGGTTTATTTGGAATGTACATCTTGAATGGACAGCGCCCCCGGAAAGGGACAAGCTGTTCATCCACAGTCAGATGTGGTCCTGGGCTATAAATGCTTCGACAATTGATCACCACGTGATCGAAGAGTTTTCTAATGGGTGTGAGGCGATCCATTTTCATCCTCTCTGCTCTGGTGGCCGAATCATCGAAGCGAATTACCCTCACCAACAGGGTGAAACGACGCTCGTTCATTGTACAGCTGTACAAAGGATTTCCCTCTGTAAGGTTCCACATGTCTCAGGTCGGTGTATTGTTGTCCGACCGCACTGCCGTCATTATTAGGATACCAATAAACGCCTTCAGTTCCCTCAGGTCAATGTCCCTGAGGGCAACTTTGCCCTTATGATGGTAATGGCTCCTCAATAGGGCAAGGCGTTCATTAGAATGCAATACAACTTCGGCTAGCATGCGGTCGCTCAAAAAGAGCGAGAAAATGTCGGACACTTTGCTCGTTCCCAACGTGAGAGAAGTGGGACCCCCAGGGTCAATCCTTGGTGTGAACATATGGGGGAGGGTGGGATTTGGGTCTCTATGCCAAACAGTACCATCGCGACCTTGAACCGATTCAGCATCTATCTGGGTGATTGCCGTCCCCCTGGCTGCCTCTAGATCCCCCCTTCTCCTCTTTCTGCTTTTCTCCTCCACTGGCGTGAGCTGAGGTAACGTTACTGGGGGCTGACCACGTGAATTAGATGGCACAGGAGTTGTTATTGTGCTGGCTGGGACAACAAGAGAACCAGAAGCCCCAACCCCCTCTTCCTCCCCCACATCGTCGTCGGCTTCTCCATCTCCATTCCCTAAGCCGATAATTTCAGGATTATGGGTCACCTCCTGTTCCTGCCTGACCTCCTGCTCCAACTCATCAATATTGACAAATTCATCGT
>NC_090728.1:1070830-1080830 GCF_036898095.1 Palaemon carinicauda
AGCCTTTCCTTAATATATTACTTAATTGTTTTGTCTTTCTGGTGTAAAGGTGAGAATGTAAAGGCAAGTCAGAGGTGGGAAATAACCTGTGAAATTACAATTGAATTTAGCCCACATATTTACACTTATGTTGGTCTTTATAAGGTTGATTCCTAAGAGGTTCTTATGATAGTTATTTTTTATCTTTGCCTTTAATGAAACTTTTTTTTTTCTTATTTTTGCAATATGTAAGCGTTTCTTTCCCCTACATAATTCTGTCCCCTTCTTACCCACCAATTTAGTTTTTTTTTCTTTTTTTTTCTTTGCAATATTATTTTTCCCTCTCCTAATGTTTGTAATGTTCAAATTACTAGAAATGTAGCTGCTGCTATTTATAATGAACACGATGCATTCCAGTAATAAGTGAGCCAGTATACCCCTAGAATAACATTAAGCAGCTACAGTTCTAGCTTGGTTTCCTTGCCCAGTATAAAATCAAGGAATGGTGCCCAGTACCAATTTCATCGTTTCTTTTTGTATAGTGAAATGTTGGAGTGTTGTCGATATTTGGACACTAGGAAATCTACGTGCTACATCGGGCCACAGTCCACAAACAACTACAATGTAAGGAAAATTTTTTGGTAAGAAAACCGATTATATTCGTCCACTTGATGTGATGGATATAATGACGTTATGATGAAGAAAAATTACTTAATTTCATGTGTCTTAGGTTGATATCATATTATTCAAGTTTGAAATATATTAGTACAGACATTTTCGTTAAGAAAAAAAGATTCCTCAATGATAGTTTATTATCCTTTTACATTTCCATGATGATTAATGGTTTACTCTTTTTATTGTTCATTTAACAATCGGCAAATAAAGAAGGCTGAGTAATTTTTTGTTCAAATATCTTAAAATTATTTATTACAGTTACATTTATTATGGTGACTCTTAACTACATATTTTTTTTCATTTTTTTTTTTTGGGGGGGGGAGGAAGTTTATAATTATCATTATTTAGCAATTCATTGCCAGAGGAATATCTCATATGTGGTCACGTCTTGCATAAATAAGAATTAAATCAAATATTCCAAACAATCAATGCTTCATTTACATTTCAATAAAAGATCAGAAAACGGAATAAAACTTTAGCCAATACTTCCTATGTAATCGTTCTTCGGTATTCTGTTTAAATAGATACATTTGTTTAATTTCACTTTCCTAATTAAGGAAAATCATTTAAATGCAAGTGCAGATAGCGATTTACTATTGGCTTACTTTATTTCAAACCAAAAAAATTTCAATACATATTTCAAACCCCCTACTGTACACTTTAGAAAATTGTATTAGTTTCCTTGGTTCTTGTTGAAGATCTAATCTCAGGCTATATAATCGTTTTGATAATTAATAATCTAGTGATGAATTAGTTTTATTATAAAAGAGCTTTAAATTTTTCATTCCTCTTGAATAGCAATGGCTATTTCTCTAACAAATTTAAAATTTGAGCTTTAACCCATATTCCAGATAAGTGATTTTTCGTATAAACAGAATTTCTCTCTCTCTCTCTCTCTCTCTCTCTCTCTCTCTCTCTCTCTCTCTCTCTCTCTCTCTCTCTCTCTCTCTCTCTCTGCAATACCCGTCTGGTGGTACATTTTTTTCTACTTTCAAGATTCAACTTTATACGTCCGTTAATGACATTCATAATGTTATGCTATTCTATCTATCTCGCTTCGACTTTTTATAGCATATTTCTCTTGGATTTAGTGAATAGAAAAAAGAAAACTTTCCCGTTTTATCCCATCTTTGCGTTTATGCGCCAACTTCAGACTTTACCTCGCTTTACTTTGCTTGAGATTAATGAAGCTCTTTAGGGCCTCTGAAAGAAATGGCGGGCCGTCATCAGTTCACCAACGATGGTAAATGACCGGGTGCATGGATGAAAGAGTTGCGGAAGCATAGATTTGATGGCTACTGGGAAATGGGGAGGAAGAAGCATTTGGATTAAACATGACGACATTTTCAGGAACGGCTGGCCGTTGCTTGTGTTAAATAAAGCCGATGAACTTCACAGATGGAATCTGGACGTGACGCACTGCTGCTATAGATGAAAGATTTTTTTTTTTTTTTTTTTTTTTTTTTTTTTTTTTTTCCATAGTACTTTCGACACTAACTGTTGTGATCGCTATGTTTTATTTATTATTTTTTCTTCTTATCATTTTTCAAATGTATCGTAATTTCGTGTTCGCTAAGCCCAACTTCAGAATCATTAATGGCAGCCCTATTAAAGTTCACATTTATTCTTTTTCACTTTTTCCCTTCCAGATTAAAGGTGGTGTCTATGCATTATTGTCTGCATAATGATAATTGTGATTCAGCGTATTGGAAGGACAACTATTTCTTCAGAATAAGCATGTTCCCTTGAACATATATACAAATAGAATAAAAAAGAAAATTAATACTAATTTGGTAAGGAAGTCTTGAAGATTAGCAGCAGTTTTAGTATTGACCAGAATTCTGATAATTAGGGAGCTATATTACAAGGCTTGCAAGAAGTGCTTCACTGTCAAAACTATAAGCTCAAACACCGATGACACGGCTTATGTAACTGTTTTGCTGTTTTATGAGGCATTACATGTAATAAGAAAGCATCTGTGGTGAACTTTGACTTTGCAAGAAGTAAGCAAAGGTATGATTACAAAAAGGAAGGGCTTACTAATAGCTATCTTTAAAAGATAAAAGCTCAGAAAGGTCAGCTGTAACAGTCCTAACAGAAGAATGATCTTGGATATATGGTAATACGAAATTTGTAATAACTATCAACCTTAGATGATAAAATCAATAATTTCTTTCTATTTCGTTATATTGTTTTAAACAACATAACCCCAAGTATCGTTGAATACTCAGCCCTCTTGAGCAAATTCATAGAACTGGAAACAGTGAGTGGGGGTGTGCAATGGCTCAGTCATTATACTGTATATCTTCTTGAGCGTTTGTTTACCGAATTTGCATGTATAGTTGGACGCAGGAATTCCTGGCATACCTCGCTCTTATGAATGATACCCTTTCACACCGCCACTGGTCGGCGAGTAACCAGACTAGTGTAGGGGAGAGATGGCTAGGGTTTTGGGTGGGGCTACTCACTATCTTTTTGGTTACGCGCGCAGTGACAGGATGAAAAATAATCTAACTTAGCCTCAATTTATACACCGCTGGAATGTCCCATAACCTAGAAGACTTACTAACTAACTGGAAAAGGTGTCTGTAGACAAATATATGGAAAAAGGCTTAAAGAGAGAGAGAGAAAGAGGAAGTAAAGGAATACATGAATCACTACCTTATTGTCAATAAGTGATCTATATTTCCAATCACATTTTAAGCCAAACATAGGTATCCATGGCCGTACTCATTACTCAATTTGTAAATTCCAAGAAAGAACTTTAAAGGAATTTCTTGAAATTTACACTCTGAGACCCTTGGTATATACAAGAGTGTTTGTTTTTGTAAAAGTACTTATGATAATGGTTACTCAAAATTGTCCCACAATTGATCATATATCGAATGCCACTCAACCCCTTTCTGAAGACGCCTATCCCTGGCAGGCCTATAGTTTCAGACACACACACATACACACACACAAAATGAATGATAACAAAGTAGTAGCAAAATCCAACAAACAGATTAGATGACTTGAAGATTACATAGACATGAATAAGATTATATGAAATAAAACATAATCCACAGATTAAGAAATTTATGCACACAGATAAAGTAGTCCAGGATAGCAGAAATTAAAAAATGTTTGAATAGGAAGCAAAATTATCAATCTTCTTTGCAAATGTATGATGCTTTCTTCTTTAGTAGATGTATAATTGAAAGCTCCCTCTCTCTCTCTCTCTCTCTCTCTCTCTCTCTCTCTCTCTCTCTCTCTCTCTCTCTCTCTCTGTTCTGAGTATAGAATTCCGTTTCACGAATTGGAAAAGTTTTCAAAAGCCGTCGCAGTCACTTGTCTGCACCGAGATCCCCTCGTGAGGTTCTTTGTCTGTGTTCGGAACTTGGTAATAGAAATCTCGCTCAAGTATTGGCACACGATCAGGACACCGGTTTCGGGATATTTCCTTTTTTTTTATTTGTTTATTTTATTATTATTTTTTTTTGAAGGTCAAGGATTGGAAATAGATATACCCTTTGTAATTTTACTTCGCCTTGCTTTAATTCGTACCTCCAAGTTAATATGTCAGTTTGTGGCAAAAATCCGCAAAAAGCTGTGAGTAGATTTCTATTGATGTTTTACCTACAATTGATTGTATAGGTAACTATGAAAGTTCTGGCCTTAAACAATACGACATTGATTGTCATTACACACTTCAATAATGAAGTAGATTTGCGGTCTGAGGTCAGGATTAAGGTTAAGATCATACTTATAGGTGAATGGTCAAATGGGAATTTGACACCGAGCAAATCTCTTCAATCATTTGTAATAAAAAGTTCATGTTTGGGACATATTACTAACTAGTGCATTGAAATTAGCAAAATACATAAAGTAGTTAGGGGACTGCTGTCATCAATCATACAGAATAAAGGTTGGACCTTGACAACTGTGATATATATTTTTTTCGGTGTTTTTGAACTTTTGCTGCGCATTTTCCACACACCAAATCTCTTGTTGGACTTGAAAATACTCTTACACAAACTTTCCAAGGGCATTTTTCTTAGGGCCCGTTCGGTATAATTCTATTTTTTTCGATCATCTCAGTACACACATTGAACCAAAAGGATTATAAACTCTCGATAATTTGGTGTACATATGTTATCCATATATTAGAAGGTACGAATTAATGGAAATACTTTTGGAACAGTCACTGTTAAATTATCTTTTTTACATAGCCTAGTATGATATCAAAAATGTGCGTGCATGCTTGCGTTCAACATAGCTTCTGTATTCCAATGAAATTATTTATTCATATACACAACAATAAGCGTCTTCAAAGCAGATAGACATACGTCAGCTTTGACTTCACGTAGCTCATCATCAAATATTAATTACTAAAAAGAAATTCAAGCTATATCGTTTTTCCCCACCTCACTTCGGTCTCTACGTTATTCAATTATTTTTATTATTATTACTTGCTAAGCTACAACCCTAGCTAGAAAAGCGGGCTCCATCAGGGAAATAGCCTGGTGAGGAAATGAAATAAGGAAAAACTACAAGAGAAGTTTAAGACCAATAACATTAAATAAATTTTTAATATATAAACTATAAACACTTGAAAATAACAGGAGGATAAAAAAAATTCAAAATAACAACAGGAAGAGATACAAGATAGAATCGTGTGACCGAGTGTACCCTCAAGAAAGAGATCTCTAACCCAAGTAATGTACTGTGCACTGTGCAGTACTGTACTTCACATGGAAGCTTATTAATGTAAGTATCTGGTTTTCATAACATGATAGGAGGTTACAATTGCCTTTTTTGTTCCCAGTATGTGTATAGGGAACGTATAAATTACTTTTTAATGCGAAAAAAAATCTACGTCAAAATCTACTCACATCAGATCTCTTGTAACCAGTTCAAAATGTAGGGTATTACTGTGGAATTGATGTAGACAAAATAAGGCAATGTTTCTTCTTGTGATGAAGACTACCAAAGTATACATAGGCGTACTTGTTGTAATCCTTCATTATTCGTTAACTATTCCACATCGATAGGCAGATTTTATTTCAATGCATAAAGTCCTGAGGAAATCTTATCTGTAAACACACAACTATTATAAAGGGCAAAAACACTTACGGTGAGAACTCGTATTTTAATTTGATATATAGCTTGCTTTCCTTTGTACATGTGGTTATTTTTGCATCTTACATAGTTTGCTATCGCCTGATAATTCCATATGAATATTTGGATAAGGCTCTTAGTATCTTTACAAGTGATCAACATATACATGGTGATGGCACAAGGTACACGTATTTATATCTACTCTATAATGATTTAAAGTATGCTTTTTTTTTCATGGACTTTTTATTTCATGACGGAAAATAATGACCTGGCTTTGGTGTTTACATTAGAAATGGAGATGTTGTTGATGAATCTTTCTTAGTAATTTTTGTGGACAGGTTGTCTTTTGTCATAATTGTATGTGTAAAAACATACCTAATCACATCACTTTTCCTTTCTCGTTTTTATGGCTTGCAAGTTTGGTAGAACAATTCTTCTTGGAAATGAACGTAGTCTATTGAATTGGAATACTTTAATGAATCAAGAATTTAGTATGTGATTTTTTATGTTAGAATGAATCATCAAATGTTAAGCACAGTCGATTCATCAAATGAGGCATAGATTCAATACGATATGCTATGGAGCAACACAAGGATAATGGCCATGTCATATTATGGACGTGTATTGAACATGCATTGAAATTCTTGTCTAATGGGCCAGTGTGCTATTGTGGCTGTAACAATATATGTGTATATATATATATATATATATATATATATATATATATATATATATATATATATATATATATAAATGAATATATATGTTTATATATGCTGGATATATATATATATATATATATATATATATATATATATATATATATATATATATATATATATATATATATATATATATATATGTGTGTGTGTGTGTGTGTGTGTGTTTGTGTGTATGTGTGTGTGTTTGTGTGTATGTGTGTGTGTGTTTTTGTTTGTGTGTGTGCGTGTGTGTATGCGTGTGATCCAATTGCTCATTGAAGATTTCATGATGGTCAAAGGTGGCCGCTATTACCCGTAGAGTATGAATATTACACAAGAATATTATAATACATTGATCCGTATTGTTTGAAGATTTAATACCCCTATCACTGTTGCTCTTATCATTATATCTACTTTCTTATATTATTATGCCATTTTTCTTTAACGCGTCTTTAAATTTGTTTTCTTTATTTCTTTAATACTCTTTTTCATTTCCATTTTTGCTTTCGTTTTCATCTCCATACTCTGTACTGTATCGGTTGGCATCTGCACTGTCTCTCCCGGCATCCGTGCTATCTCCACCGACATCTGAAATGCGTCTACTGGCATCCGTACTGTCCGCCGCCTATGACCTGTCTACGCAGGTATTTCTGTACTCTATCCATACTGCTCACGTACTCTTCTCCATTGGTGGAGAAAGTAAGAAAGCCGCGGATAGAGTACAGATGATGGCGGAGGCAGTACAAAGAGAGTACGTATACAACACACAATTTTCTCATCCGCATGGATTGGCCAACCCTCTCGAGCAGGCAATGACTTATAAAATTCGGCAACGGATAACAGTTTATCATGGCGGATACTGGCAAACTTGCAGAAGGATGCCAAGGACACCATTAGCATACAGTAGGAGTCCCTCAAAATTGGACAGCATGACACTTTTGTATATCACAGTAGAAAGCATATATAAATAAGCAATAGCTCTGATATAAACACTTTGGCAAGAAAGGGGTAACCTACTGTATTAGTTATAGATATATGCATTGAAAGTCATTAAGTAAAATGTCAAATTTAGCATTCGTTATGGACTATTTGCAACTTACTAATCACCATACTATAAGTGCAATGAAACATCTGAATAGGACTTCTAAAGTTTTTTGGGGGGCGGGAGGGGGAAGGATTAAAAAATCCGGTCATCTTCATGTAACTAGACGATATTAGAATTGTCTACTATCATACCACACGAAGAAACATTGAAACATAACACCGACACAAATATTATACTAACTTCATTTCAAAATAACTAACGACGACCTCAGCAGTTAAAAAACTATCCAAGCGTTATGGTCACTCTTGTTCAGATAAAACCTACGACTCCTTACGCAAACAACAGCCTAATTCTTCTGTTACATAGGTGTCCTAATTTTAATCTACTATGAAGACCCCCATATCATATATATTACAATTTGTACATTATTATTATTATTATTATTATTATTATTATTATTATTATTATTAGCTAAGCAACAATACTACTTGGAATTGCAGGATGCTATAAGCCTAAGGGCTCCAACAAGTAAAATGTTCCAGTGAGGAAAGGATATAAGGAAATAAACTACAAGAGACATAATGAACAATTTGAAAGAAATATTCTAAGAACACTAGCAAAATTATAAACTATAAAAAGATACTTATGTTGGCCTGTTCAACGAAAACATTTGCTGCAAGTTTGAACTTTCAAATTTCCAATGAATTAACTACCTGATTAGGAAAATCTCTCCACAACTCGGTCATACCTGGAATAAAACTTCTAGAATAGTGTGTAGTATTGAGCCTCGTGATGGAGAAGGCATGACTATTAATATTAACTGCATGCCTAGTATTAGGTACAGGATGGAACCTTCCGGGAAGATCAGAATTATGAAAAATCTTATGCAGCAGGCATGAAAAACTTATTGAACGACTGTGCCAGAGATTAATATCAAGAACAGCAATAAGAAATTGAATAGACCGGAAGTTTCTGTCCAACAAATTAAGATGAGAATCAGCAGCTGAAGTCCAGACAGGAGAACACTACTTGAAATAAGGTAAAATAGAAGAATTAAAACACTTTTTTTTAGAATAGATTTATAACCAGAATCTTAAAAGACTCTCTCAATGAGGCATTTTTTGTGCAATTGAAGACGAGACAGACGGAACGTGTCTCCCAAAAGTAAATTTGCTGTCAGGAATCACACCTAAAATTTCAAAAGTCACACATAGTTAAAGAAAATATATCAATGCTAAGGACGTTGAGGAGCAACTGTCCTCAACTTACTTACAATAATACTTTGCGTTTTGTTAGGATTCAACTTCATGGCCAAAATTTTCTCTATGAACTAATCTTAGATAGGGGATACAGCAACCCCAGATTCAGGAGAGGGAATTGATGCAAAGAGAGTAGCATCATCTGCATATGCAACGAGCTTGTTTTCTTGGCCAAACCACATGTCATGTGCATATAGTATGAAAAGTAATGAGTCCAGAACATTACCCTGAAAAATACCAGATATCGCATTCCTAAAGTATCTTTGGTGCCCATCAACAACTCTTTGCGATTTATTATCTAAAATTTTTGATAATGTTGTTAAGAAAGAAACCCACCCACTCCCAATTGTTCGAATTTAGAAAT
This sequence comes from Palaemon carinicauda, assembly GCF_036898095.1. NCBI lineage: Eukaryota > Metazoa > Arthropoda > Malacostraca > Decapoda > Palaemonidae > Palaemon > Palaemon carinicauda. The sequence continues at coordinate 1,079,954 of NC_090728.1, forward strand.
AAGGTCCTCATAATCAACACGGTCAAAAGCAGCAATAAAATCAAGGCAAATCATACGAAGTTCTTGACGCAATCAAGGGATTTCTGTACAACTTTTTAGATTTTAAGAAAGCTATCACATGCTCCGAGGCCTTTAAGAAAGTCAACTATGGAACAGATGATTACCTTTAGGAAACCTATTTAGGCGTTCTAGTGATACTGCTTAAAAAGAAAAAAAAAAAAAGTAAACCAAGGGTAAGAGCATGTCTAACATTTGAAACATGCAGTCTTGTTTTGTTATAAATGAAGTCTATTTATAAGAAGATTTTTTTTAGTAAACACTATTTTTATTGAACCAGGAATTATACATAGTTAACAATGTTCCAAAAAGCTTTAGGGCTACGACACAGAAATTCGTTATATATATATGTATATATATATATATATATATATATATATATATATATATATATATATATATATATAGAGAGAGAGAGAGAGAGAGAGAGAGAGAGAGAGAGAGAGAGAGAGAGAGAGAGAGAGAGAGAGATAGTGTTGAACAAAAGGATGGACACCAGTAGCAAATGTTAACTGTTTGGTCTTTCACAGTGATAGACAAGAACCTCGATTTTATGACCTGTCGCGCAAGAACTTGGTAATAGCAAAGCTAATGGTAATTAACTGGTGTTATAAAATGGGTTAAAAGGAATAGGAACCAAGAAACATTTAGTTTCGCTGTAGAAGAAATAGTTCGAAGTAAGATACAAATTAGTAATAAAAAAAATAGTGAATAAGCAGGAAGAGAGAGATAGGGGGTGGAGAAAGAATGAGAATGGGCTAGAAAGAGAGAGAGAGAGAGAGAGAGAGAGAGAGAGAGAGAGAGAGAGAGAGAGAGAGAG
>NC_090728.1:1088330-1093330 GCF_036898095.1 Palaemon carinicauda
AAGACCTGACAGGAGAACAATACTCGGAACAAGAGAAATACAATAAAAAAAAAATTAAGACACTTCTCCAGAATAGATTGATCACTGAAAATCTTAAAAGATTTTCTCAATAAGCCAAATTTTTATGTGATTGAAGAAGAGACAGAACTAGTGTGTTTCTCAAAAGTAAAAATGTTTTCAAGAATCACAACTAAAATTTTAAAAGAGTCATACAGAGTTGAAGAAACATTATCAAGGCTGAGATCTGGATGTTGAGGAGCAACTGTCCTATGTCTACTTACAATCATACTTCATACTCCATAATTTGCTTCATGCACAATTTTAGCTATATCTCTATTAAGGGATTCAGAAATCCGAGGTCTAAATTCAGGAAATGGAATTAATGCAAAAAAGTAGCATCATCTGCATATGTAACGAGATTGTTTTCTATGTGTATATAGCAGAAATAATGGGTTAAGAACACTACCCTGAGGAACACCAGATATCACATCCATCTACTCAATATGTTGCTCATCAGCATCAACTCTTTGCGACCTAATAAATAGAAATTCAATAATGATTCTAAGAAACGACTGACCCACTCCCAACTGTTTGAATTTGAAAACAAGGGCCTCATGATTAACACGGTCAAAGGCAGCACTAAAATAAAGGGTAATAGTACGAACTTCCTGACCACAATTAAGAGATTTTTCTACAGCATTGGAGATTGTAAAAAGAGCATCACGAAAGCCAAATTACAAAGTAGGGAACAGATGATTGCCTTCCACAAACCTTTTTAGAAGTCTTGCCAAAAGACGTTCAAAAACTTTAGCTAAAGTGGGCGTTACGGAAATTGGGTGGTAATCAGTTGGACTTGAGCTCCCACAAACACATTTACATAATGAACTAGTATCACTGATTCTTCAACAAGTGCTAAAAGCTCCTCTTCTTGCTAACTTAAGCAAATTAACAGATAACTTTGGACCTAAGAAATCTGGAGCCTTTAATAAAAAAACAAAGGAAAAATACCATTTGGGTCTATACCTCCATTAGCATCAAAGTCCATCAAGAGGGCTCTACTGTAATTTCACGAGATAAAAAAGCTAAAGTAATTCGTTTACCCCAAGGAAAACAGGAATAAGGAAGATCAAGTTTCTCCTTACTCTCCTTACTGTCAAACACATCAGCCAAAAGGCTTGCCTTTTCCTATGAACAGTAAGTGACAGAGCCATCTGGTTTAAGTAAAAGAAATAACTGTTGCGTTTACACCAAAGACTGAAGATTTAAAGGTAGCCTACTACTTATGTTCCTGAGTTTCACCAGAGAGGGTGTCTATTAACGTTAAATTGTATCCTTTTTCAGTTGAAGCATAAACTCTCAGAGCAAAAAATCTAAGCTAAATATAGTTACTCCAAGTCAAATCTGATCTGTTACTCTTCCAAAGATGATAGGCCTCCTTTTTCTTTGAATAAGCACGCCTACAATCATTATGTGAACCGGGTTTGTGTTTCCCTTGGTACCTTAGCAAATGAGAAGGGATACATTTATCAATTATATTGAATAGATTCTCATTCAAAGTACTAACAGGATCATCACTATTATAAAAATTGGATCATTTCAAGACAAAAAGTTTACTCAAAATACCTTTTAATTCTGCTTGAGATTTTATATAAATTTTACCTGAGTATGATACATCAGGGACAGGCTGCCCAGTTTCCACTATAAATGAAATCAAGGCATAATCAGATGCCCCAACTGGAGAACCAACTTTACTTATTATAACGCCAGGAGAGTCGCTGTATACGAGGTCCAAGCAGTTAACAGACCTGTGAGAAGCTTCACTTAAGATTTGCTCACACCCGGATCCACAGCCAGAGTTCAAAGCTTTTAAGCCATTGCAATCAGTGGGAGAAACAGAATTTAACCACTAACTGTGTGAGTGTGATAGGCCGAGAGAGGCTGTGACTAAAAAGTCAGGATTAAAGTAACTGAGTAACTTTATTACAGAACACCAGCTTATATATACATAAAGTCCAGGCAAGAAGGACATAAAAACATAACAGGCAATTTCATGTTCAACCGACAACTGTCGCTGTTAACAGTTACCGGTAAGAAAAACAGACATGGTTACTCAGGTCCCTGTCAGTGCGAGGAGAGAGCGAAGATACAAAGCATAATATATACAAAAAAAGAAATGTCGTTACTATGTACGATCGTGTGATACACGGTTGGTACATGGCTCCCCCCCTAAAAGTTACATACTGTACATGTTAAATAGGGCGTTCTGATCTAGAGAGGCAAACTGTATGAAGGTCATCTGGCAGGAGATAAACAGGTTTTAGACGATCAATGGAGACCAGATCTTCTTTGCCACGAATGTTTAGTAGGAATGCTTTCAGACTGCGTCGGATCACAAGGAAAGTGCCCGTGTAAGGGGGCATTGGCGGTGGCTGGCTAGTGTCGTTACGTGGGAAGACGTGCATTGCAGAGTGCAAGTTTGTTGGTATGTGTTGCTTCGATTGTAAGTCTGGCGGCATGGAGTAAATTTTCCCACGACGTGACGTATGCGCTGGAGATCATTGGAGAAGGTTGCAGAACGAAAAAATTCGGCAAGTACGACCAATGGGTCGCCATACATCATTTCAGCTGCCGAGACATCCAGGTTGTCTTTAGGAGTGGTCCTTAGTCCCAGAAGGACCAAGGGAAGCTGAGTAAATCAGTTTGAATCCTTGCAGGACATCAAATCTGCTTTGAGGCTGCGATGAAAACTTTCAACCATTCCATTGGCAGTGGGGTTGTAGGCAGTTGTCTGATGTAGGGTGATGCCCAGGAGATTCGCTAATGATGTCCACAATTGAAAGGTGAAAGTGGTACCCCTATCAGAGGTAATATGCTCAGGGATACAAAATCTTGCAATCCATCCTGAGAGTAAGGCAGATGTACATGAGGAGGGCATTGCAGTTTCCATAGGAATGGCTTCAGGCCAACGAGTGGAGCTGTCGATGACGATAAACAGGTAATGATGTCCTTGTGATGTGGGTAGGGGGCTTACAGCGTCGATGTGAATGTGAGCAAAACGTCGCTGAGGTAGAGGAGAGCTGCCCACTCCTGAATACATGTGTCGATGTACTTTGGAAGAGTAGTAAGAAGTATAGGCACGGACCTATTCCTTAACATCCTTAGAAATGTTGTGCCAAATGAATTTCGTCTTTAGCAGCTGTGCAGTAGAACGGCACGAGGGATGTGAAAGGCCGTGAATGAACTCAAACACCTGTCGGAACATGGGAGCAGGAATCTTAGGTCGTGGTCTACCAGTACTGACGTCACAAAGGAGTGTGGTGTTGGAGTCGTCAAGGGGGATGTCTTCCCAACGGAGGGATGTGCAGGATGTCCTTCAGGGTTGATACTCTGGATCCTTTCATTGGGCTTCAGCGAAGGCATTGTAATCCAATCCCAGTTGAACGGTAGCCAATGTGTTTCTTGACAGGGCATCGGCAACGGGATTCATTTTCCAGGGGACGTGTTGAAGGGTGCAATTGTATTCAGCCACGGCGGAGAGATGTCGGCGTTGACAGGCGGACCAGGCGTCAGACTGTCGAGTGAAGGCGTTCACTAGAGGCATGTGGTCTGTACGAATGACGAAGGGAGTACCTTCTAAGAAATTGTGAAAGTGAGAGACCGCCAAGTGCACCGCCAGCAATTCGCGATCGAAGTTAGAATAACCCGATTCAGCCTTGGATAGTTTTCTGCTGAAAAAGGCCAATGGGCGAGTGAGCCGTTGACCACCTGTTCGAGTACTGCACCAATAGCGCCGTCCCTGGCATGGGTGGAGAGAAGGAGAGGCGCATGTCGGATGGGAAAAGTGAGAGCAGCAGCGGTTGATAGGGCATTATATGCAATGCAGAAGGCCGCTTCTTGAAGGGGACCCCACTTCAGGTCTTTTGGCTCGCCCTTGAGGGAGGCATAGAGGGGAGCAAGAGTGGCGGCAATGGCTGGCTGAAAACGGTGATAATAGTTGATCATGCCCAAGAATTCCTGCGGAGCTTTGACGGTCGAGGGCGTTAGGAAGTTCTAAAGAGCTGCTACCTTCTCAGGGAGGGGATGGACTCCTTCAGGAGTGATGCGGTGCCCTAAGAACGCCACTTCGTTGGCGCCAAAGGTACACTTGTCGTACCGGATGACAAGGCCGTTTTGTTGCAGGTGACCGAGGTGTTCCTCTTTTGAGGAAGAGAACACAAGTATGTCGTCCACATAACATACATAGAAGGGGAGGGCCCCTAAGATGCCATCCATGAGACGTTGAAAAGTGGCCGCAGCATTACGAAGGCCAAAATAGGAGTATTTGGAGGTGTATATACCAAACAGAGTGGTGATGGCAGTCTTGGGTATGTCCTTTGGGTTCATAGGCACCTGATAATACCCCTTCAGGAGGTCGAGCGTGGAGAAAACCTTCACTTTGTGTTGGTAGGAGGTCACGTCGGCAATGTATGGAAGGGGGTAGTGATCTGGTTCTGTTTGCATGTTCAGGTGCCTGTAATCCCCGCAAGGATAGAGGGAACCGTCTTTATTCAGAACAATGTGTAAGGGTAACGACCATGGGCTGGAGTCCTTTTGGTAAGGGCCCCTTTCCTCCATTTTGGCGAACGTCTGTTTGGCGGCTGGCAATCTATCCAGTGCTAGACTCTGAATTTTGCCAAGACTGGGGCTCCCGTCGTCTTGATATGGTAATAAATACCGTGCTTGGCAGGAGCCGTGAACGTTTGCAAAAGTTCTGGATGAAAAACATCCGGATACGACGTGAGGAGGTGGGCGTAGACATCCGTGGGTGCGCTGATGTGGAGAGCAAGGTTGGAGGGGGCAGGTTGAAGAGGTGTCGACAAGTACGACTCTGCATTGACCAATCGTTGGTGGGCGACATCGATCAGAAGGTAGAAATGAGAAAGGAAATCCGCACCGAAGATTGTCAAGGTGACATCAGCAACGAGAAACTTCCAATTAAATTTTCCGTTTCCAAACAATAA
>NC_090728.1:1098330-1100830 GCF_036898095.1 Palaemon carinicauda
GCATCTATAATGCCAGGGGTTGGTGCAGATATGGGGATAATTGCAGGTATACACACAAAAATAAATATGAAGGCGAAAGAGCATATATAATAGAAAAGTTGGATTTTTCAATGGCAGAATTCTGGGAAATGAAGAAAAGAACATCATATCAGAACAGGAAGGAAGCATGGGAGAATCCATATTATTACCAATATTAAATAATGGGGATGAAACACAAACCATAATAGTGATGAATGCACAGGGTTTAGTCACGAGTAACTCTAAAAGGAAAATAGAGTTCTTAGAAGAACTAACCCAAATTGAAAAAATAGATATATTAAATATAAGTGAAACATGGTATTCCCAAGAGACTGGCAGTGATGACCAGATAAAGGGTTTCCAAACTTATAGATCAGACAGAAAAAATATGAATCAAGAGGGAACTGCAATATATGGAAAAGACAGAAATCAACGAAAAGTCTATGAAAAATGCAGCAACACAGAATGTGAATTGATTGCGGTAGAATTTGAATTTGAAAAACTTGTGAATATTGTAGTTTACAGACCCCCAAATGCTAAGGAGTTTGACGTAATAATAGAAAAAATAGATGATATATGTAGAAACCATAAAGACTGGAATATACTCCTATCCGGAGATTTTAACTTTCCTTTCCTGGATTGAAAAGAACGGATAGAAGAAAGTGGTTGTATGTATACATATAAAAAAGAGAGTAATAGTAGCGCAGACGATAGGAGGCAATTTGAAAAGCTTCAAGATATGCTATTAGAACATAATATGCAACAAATAAACCACATTCCAACAAGAAAGGAAAATGTCCTAGATCAAGTATTTGTGAATGAGGTGAATTATGTCAAAGAAATAATAGTGTATAACACGGGAATTTCAGACCACAATGTCATAGAATTGATAGTCCATTCCAAAGCAAGTGATCGCAGGATTAATAAAAGCACAAAACTTTGGGAAGGATATGGAAAATATAATTTTTACAATAAGAATATAAAATGGTCAGAATTAAACGAAGAACTGAATAAAGAATGGAAAAATGTATTTGTAAGTGATAATATACAGGTAAATACAGACATACTGTACAAAATACTGGAGAAAATTGTTGAAAAATATGTACCGAAAAAAAAAAACAATAAACAAAAGACGTGCATACCAAGAGACAGAAGGATCTTATTTCAGAAAATTAGAAAGTGGAAGAAAAATCTTGCAAAAGAAAAAAATTTGTAGAAAATGATGGAAATAAAATGCAAGATACAAAATGCAGAACAAAAGATCATACAGTCGAAAGAAAATGAAAAAAGGGACTTAGAAGAAAGGACACTTCAAAATATAAAAAGAAACCCCAAAGTACTTTACTCCTATGCAAAAAAGATGAATAAAGGAAGATTAGAAATAGGCCCTCCCAGAATTGAAGGACGGCTAATGAATGAAAAAAAGGAAATATGCAACATATTAGCAGAAAAATATAAGAGTGAGTTCACGCCAAGAATTGCAAATGAGAATAATGAAACAGAAATGAGAGAGGAAAAATTTGAATATCTAACGGATATTGATATTAATGAAGCAGATATTGTCAAGGCTATAAACGAAATTAAAAATGGATTGGCAGCCGGACCAGATGGAGTTCCAGCAACTTTGTTAAAAAAAACTGCAAACACTATCGCGAAGCCACTTGCAATACTGCTAACACAAAGTGTAGATATGAGCGAGATATATGTTAAACATAAATTAGCTTATATAACCCCTATCTTGAAAAGTGGATCAAGACTAGAGGCAAGCCATCATAGACCTGTTAGTCTAACATCACATATTATGAAAGTGTATGAGAGGGTAATAAAAAAGAAAATAATGAACCATTTGGTTAAAAATAATTTGTTTGATATAGGTCAACACGGTTTTGTGCCTGGAAAAAGTACACAGACCCAACTGATAGCACACTATGAAAACATATACAAAAATATGAAAAATGAAAAAGACACAGATGTGATCTATCTAGATTTGGCAAAAGCCTTTGACAAGGTAGACCATAATATATTAGAGAAAAAAATGAGAAAGCATAATAATGTGGGAAAGATAGGAAAATGGGTAAAAGAATTCCTGCAAAACAAAAAACAGATAGTGGTTGCAAATGATGAGAAATCAGATGAAGAACAGGTAATATCTGGCGTGCCACAAGGTACGGTATTAGCTGCACTGCTGTTTGTTATTATGATCTCAGACATAGACTGTGATGTTGAAAACTCCGTAGTGAGAAGTTTCGCCGATGACACAAGAATAAGTAGAAAAATTACTTGTGATGAAGATAGGAACTCACTACAAAGAGATCTAAACAAAATATATGGATGGGCAGAGATAAATAGGATGGTATTTAACTCAGATAAATTCGAATCAATAAATTATGGAAACATAGAAGGAACGGTATATGCATACAAGGGACCTAAAAATGAGACAATCACAAACAAGGAAGCAATTAAAGACCTTGGTGTAATGTTA
>NC_090728.1:1105830-1108330 GCF_036898095.1 Palaemon carinicauda
ACTCTTTGAGATCTATTACTTAAAAAAATCAATAATAATGCTAAGAAATGACCCACCCACTCATAACTGTTTGAGTTTGAAAACAAGGGCCTCATTATTAACGCGGTCAAAGGCAGCACTAAAATCAAGGCCAATCATACGAACTTCCCGACCACAGTCAAAGGATTTCTGTAGAGCATTGGAGATTGTAAGAAGGGCTTCACATGCGCCAGGGCCTTTACGAAAACCAAATGGCAAACTAGGGAATAGATGATTACCTTCAGCAAACCTATTAAGACGTTTTGCCAGAAGATGTTCAAAAATTTTAGATAATATGGGAGTTATGGAAATTGGGCGGTAATCAGTGGGACTTGAGCTACTACAAGCACATTTACATAGAGGAGTAACATTACCAATTCTCCAAAAAGTGCTAAAAGCTCCTCTTTTCGTTAACTTGCGCAAAATAGCAGATAACTTTGGAGCTAAGAAATCTGCTGTCTTTATAAAAAAAACGAAGGAAAAATACCATTTGGCTCTACACCTCCATAAGCATCTAGGTCCATTAACAGAGCTTTAATCTCACGAGATTGAAAAGCTAAACTAGTTAGTTTAGCCACGGGAAAACAGGAATGAGGAAGTTCAAGTTTTTCATTACTCTGTTTACTGTCAAAAACATCAGCCAAAAGGTTGCTTTTTCCTTTGGACAGTGAGTGACTGAGCCATCTGGTTTAAGTAAAGGAGGAACTGTTGCAACTACACCAAAGAATGCAGATTTAAGGGTAGACCTCCATTTATGTTCCTGAGTTGTACCAGAAAGGGTTTCTTTCATGGTTAAATTGTACTCCTTTTCAGTTGAGGCATAAACTCTCTGAGCAAAAGCTGTGTGTGTGTGTATGTGTGCATGTTTGTTTGTTTTAATAAGTATATATATATATATATATATATATATATATATATATATATATATATATATATATATATATATATATATATATATATATACACACACATATATATATATATATATATATATATATATATATATATATATACATATATATATATATATATATATGTGTGTATATATATATATATATATATATATATATATATATATATATATATATATATATATATGTGTGTGTGTGTGTGTGTGTATGTGTGTGTGTGTCTAGAAAGAAAAAGAGAGAGAGAGATGGATATGAATACATTTTCCATTAGAATGTTTGGCTCTATATGGTATCATCTTTTCTCGTTTGGTACTAGTGTGATATGAGACTAGGTTCTTGCCCAAAAAATATTCTACATTGTATGACATTTATCTTCATATTTTCCTAATTTTTATTTCCAGATATGATGGTTTTGCAAACATATTCATATTTTTTCCTAGTTTCTTCTGTACTCCCATAATGCCACTATCAACATTATATACCATATATAAGAATCAGTCCTTTTATGTTAACCCATATTTATCTTGTTACCTTAAAACTTTCACACATGTATAATGTCCGTTCTCCAACTTCTCACATTAGCCATATTTCAATTCCATTTCCATATCAAACCAGAAACTCAAAGTCTACATATTCTAAGACATTTCACTTTAATCAGAAAGTCTATAATTCTCTCTCAGCAAATTACTCTATGAATATTACTATCTTCAAGACCCACTATTCTGTTTCCATCATGAATTATGAATGATATATTACGTGTTCTTAGGAAATATGTTATTGTTACTTTCCTATTATTTTTCTTTGGTGGGTTATTTGTATATATCCATTGAAAGCTAGTCTTTAATTTGGTTATTATACATATGTAGAATATATATGCTGGCGAAGAGGTCAGAATGACATAGAAATTAATATTCATATATTTACTGGGATCCATAAAGTCATGTGAAGGTAATCAATCATTCATTCAGGCATTTCGTCTATCACTCTGAAGGTTGTTATGAATTAAAGGGAAATATCTCGGTTACTTATAGCTAATATTAGTTATCATAATTATACTTTGAATAAAGACTATTTCGGAAACATTATTCACACTGGTTCCTTAATATGATTTACATCATCCTTTGTAAACCTTACGATTATGTAATATGAATTTACATTAATCGTGAGACGGTGAAATTGTCGTATCAAACTCTAGAGTTCACAACGGCCAAATTTATTTCAGACCACCTTTTTGATAAACATTTTATTGTGTCGATGTTTTTTTTTTTTTTTCGTTTTCTTATATTTCGTATATCACGTCATACGTTTTTGTTCAACTGCTTCAACCTTTTCCCTTCAGCTAAGTTTCCTTCCCTGTTTATTGTTATTTATTTTCTAATTTTGTTACCCTAAGCTAATTAATAATGTAATGTATAAACCTTGAAGTAGGTTTCGTGATAACACTGATTGGTGATACTTGTAATAAACACAAACTGTAATGATAACTCATGATCATTTTAGCTGAAACATATCCTTCTTTATCTATGAAGTCATCTTTAAGAAAAAGAGAAAAGTTTTAATATTTAGAAATA
>NC_090728.1:1110830-1113330 GCF_036898095.1 Palaemon carinicauda
CATGTCTGTTTTGACGCTGTTACTGGTTTTAGAATGATATATTGTTAATTTATTCTCATCATTTATTAATTTTCTTATTTCCTTTCCTCACTGGGCTATTTTTCGCTGTTGTAGCCCTTGGGCTTATAGCATCTTGCTTTTCCAACTAGGGTTGTAGCTTGGCTAATAATAATAATAATAATAATAATAATAATAATATAACTCTTTGATTGTGCTTGAACGGTCCTTGAGAAAATGAAGGATATGATACTTCTTTGATTGTGCTTGAACTGTTCTTAGGGAAAGGAAGGGATATTATAACTTTTTGATTGTGTTTGAACGGTTCTTGAGAAAATGAAGGGATATTATACTTTTTTTTCTATTGTGCTGGAACTGTTCTTGAGTAAAATAAGGGATATCATATCTCTTTGGTTTTGCTTGAACTGTTCTTAAGGAAATGGAGTAATATTATAACTTTTTGATTGTGCTTGAACGATCCTTGAGAAAATGAAGGGATATTATGTTTCTTTGATTGTGCTTGATCTGTTCTTAGGAAAAGGAATGGAAAATATAACTCTTTGATTGTGCTTGAATGGTCCTTGAGAAAATGAAGGGGAAGTATACTTCTTTGATTGTGCTTGAACTGCTCTTAGGGAAAGGAAGGGATGTTATATCTCTTTGATTGTGATTGAACGGTTCTTGAGAAAATTAAGGGATATTATAACTCTTTGATTGTGCTTGAATTGTTCTTGAATAAATGAAGTGATATTATAACTCTCTGATTGTGCTTGAACTGTTCTTGAGGCAATGAAGTAACAATATAACTGTTGGACTATGCTTTAACTGTTGTTAAGGAAATGAAGGGATATAACTCATTGGTTATGCTTTAACTGTTCTTAAGGAAATGAAGTGATATTATAACTCTTTGGTTATGCGTGAACTGTTCTTAAGGAAATTAAGTGATATCTTAACTCTTTGTCTGTGCTTGAACTGTTCTTAAGGTTATGAAGTGATATTATAACTCTTTAATTGTGCATGAACTGTTCATAGAGATACGAAGTGATAATATACCTTTTGGATTTTGCTTGAACTATTCTTGAGAAAATTAAATGATATTTAACTATTTGAATATGCTTGAAATGTTTTTAAGGAAATAAAGTAATGAGATAACTGTTGGATTGTGCTCGAACTGTTCTTAAGGAAATAAAATGATATTATAACTTTTTCATTGTGCCGAAATATTCTTTAGGAAAAAAAAAATATAATATAACTCTTTGATTGTGCTTGAACTGTTCGAAGGGAAAGGAAGTAATATTATAACTGTTTGATAGTTTTTGATCTCTTCTTAAGGCAATGAAGGTATATAACTTTTTTATTGAGGCTGAACTGTTCCTAAGGAAATCATATGATATTATAACTGCTTGGTTGAGCTTAAATTATTCTTAAATAAATTAAGTGATATTATAACTCTTGGTTATGTTTGAACAGTTTTCAAGGAAATATAGCAATAATATAACTGTTGGAATGTGCTTGAACTATTCATAATAGTTTGAATTAATATTATAACTCCTCGATTATGCTTGTACTCTCCTTAAGGAAATGAAATGATACCACATCTCTTTGATTATGCTTGAACCCATTCTTAAGGAAATAAAGTAATAATATAGCTGTTGGATTAAGCTTGAACTCTTCTTTAGAAAATGAATTGATATTGTAACTCTTTGATTATGCTTGAACTGTTCTTAAGGAAATGAATGGATATAATCCTCATTTAATTGTGCTTGAACTGTTCTTAAGGTAAGGAATTGATATAATAACTCATTGGTTGTACTGGAATTGTTCTTAAGGAAATAAAATAATGTTATAAGTGCTGGATTGTGCTTAAACTATTCTTAAGGAAAGGAATTGATATTATAACTCTTTGGTTGTGCTTGGACTGTTCTTAAGAAAATGAAGATATATTCTAACTCTCTGATTATGCTTGAACTGTTCTTAAGGAAATATGGTAATGGGATAACAGTTGAATTGTGCTTGAACTATCCTTAAGGAAATTAAGGGATATTATAACACTTTGATTATGCTTGAACTTTTCTTAAAGACATAAGGTAATAATATTACCGTTGTATTGTTCTTGAACTCTTCTTAAGGAAATGAAGAAATATTATAAATCTATGATTGTGCCTGAACTGTTCTTTATGGAATGAAGTGATACTATAACACTTTGATTGTGCTTGAAATGTTCTTCAGGGAATAAAGTAATAATATTAATGTTGGATTGTGTTTGAACTGTTCCTAAAGGAAATGAAATGATATTGTAACATTTCTATTTTGCTTAAACTGTTCTTGAGGAAAGGAAGTGACATAACTCTTTGATTAAGTTTGAACTATTCTTAAGGAAATAAAATAATAATATATCTGTTGGATTGTGCTTTGTTCGTAAGCAAATGAAGTGATATTATAACACTTTCATTGTGCTTGAACTATTCTTAAGGAAATGAATTGACATTATAATTATTTTTTA
>NC_090728.1:1118330-1123330 GCF_036898095.1 Palaemon carinicauda
ATACAAGATAACAGTCGGAACGATAATAAGCAAATTAGGACGCTTGGCCGTAGCGCTACAAACTACCCGAAAAAATTAAATATTTTAGGGACAGTAACATAAGAATAAATATTTCGTATGAAACCAATAAAAACGTTAACAAAACAAGCGGAAGAGAAATAAGATAAATAGTGTGCCCGAGTGTACCCTAAGGCAAATATTGTTATTTGAAGAAAGTAGGTTAAAGGTTTCGTAAGTTAGGGGCTATGTAGCCACTGGATGAACATTCTGATTTGTCAAAGATATGAGTGAATAACAGTAGAACAGTCAGACAACTGGTTTATTCAATGAAAAACACATATATTTATATCCTTCAAATGAGTCACATTAGATTTACAACTGCATGAAAATAAAGAAAGTAGGTTGTCATTAGCATAAAAATTAGCCATAAAATAATAGTAATTAAATAGGATTGAAAATTAAGTTTTTCCGATGTGCGCTGCGGACGAGAGAGAGAGAGAGAGAGAGAGAGAGAGAGAGAGAGAGAGAGAGAGAGAGAGAGAGAGAGAGAGAGAGAATTTTCCTTTATTTTTATGGGTGTTGCTTGTTGCCCTTGCCTTAAATGGCATCCCCCTAAAGCAGACATGCATGTAAAAGAGAGGACCTACTTGAGTCTCGTAGGATATACGCAGATTTTAAGCGGTCAATGGTGATCCGATTCTCTCTTCCAAAAATGTTTAGGAGGAAATCGTTTGTGGAGTGCAATTGATGACAAGGAAGGGGTCCATGTAAGGAGGTATCAGCAGGGGTTTATAAGTGTCATTGTGTATGAAGACGGGCGTTATCTTGTGTAGGTCTTTCACTAAGGTTTGTTTTGCGGGGGGCTTGTAAGTCTGAGGTAGGCATTAGATACAATCAGAGGAGGTGGCCGACGGAAAAACAGTATGCATGGACGACCAATCGGGTGCCGGACACCATTTTCCCTGTTTTGACATCCATGGTGTCTTTGAGAGTGGTCCCTGTTCCAAGGACGACCCAGGGAAACTGTAAACCACCTGGAGTTAGTGAATCAGGACATCAAAGCTGCTGTGAGGGTGTGATTGAAACTTTCTTCTATACCATTGGCTGCAGGGTTGTAAGCAGTAGTCTAATGTAGGGTGGTGCTGAAAAGATGTCCTAATGATGTCTTCATTTGAGAGGTGAAAGCGGTACCCCTGTTGGGATCAATGTCCTCTGGGATGCCGAATCTTTCTATCATTTTGGAAAGTAGGGCCGCCTTACATGAGGCTGCTGTTGCTTCCTGCATGAGGATGGCTTCAGGCCAACGAGTGGAACAATCGACAACTATGAAAAGGTAACGGTGTCCTTATGACGTGAGTAGGGAGCCTACCACATAAACATTAATATTGGCAAAACGACGCTGAAGTTTATGAAAGGTTCCCAAACCAGAGTCCGGGTCAATGAACTTTTAAAGACGGACAGGGAGTATAGGCACGGATCCAATCTTTTGCATCCTTTAGAAGGCTGGGTGTTCGTGTCACTCCGAGGTCACGAATGTGATATTCCAAGACTATGAATGAATAACACGAAAACTGTCGGACAACTAGTTTATTCAAGTGAAACAGAGGTATTTATACTCTACAAATGGGTCACATAAGATTGATAATTTCATAACAATAATGTTAATAGAGTCAGCATGGCATGTGTGCATGTAATGACTTTTGTCTTTTAAGATAAGAGTTGCATGAAACTTAAAAGCAATTACAGTCAGAGAGATATCTGAGGTCGACATTAGCATAGCAAATATAATAGAATGCGGTAATGAAAATAAGGTGAAAATTAGCGTGTGTTACATTCAACTGTTTTTCCTTTGCCTTGCTTTGTGTATGGGAGTGTATGTTTGTGTGTGCGTGTGCGTTTGAAAGAGAGAGAGAGAGCATTATGTTTTATTTATATTCGGGTATTTAAATGTGGCACGTGAATTATAGCATAGATTTTTCTTTGAATAAAGTGCTGTTCAAATTTAGATGTGTTTCCTTATCACTACTGAAACCGATGAAGTGCTGATGGGGGGTCACTGTCAGTTATAAGTTTCAAGATGATCATAGACATAATATGGTTAGCAATGAAAAAAAAAATATGTCCAATTCAACATTGCCACGTTTAAACTTCGACCCTGTGCCATGTTTGCTATACCACTGGTAGTTTGTGGGTCATCACATACGAACTGGGGGTGATGTTTTGATGAAACAGATTTTGGATAACACATTGTATTCGTCTATCAGTATAATCCCAAGGGGATATAGCCAGGCTGTTCAGTGCCACCCAATTAATGAGCTTGTTAGACCAGCCAGCCGTATGATATCAATTACGTGAAAACTGGAATGGGATGTGTCACCTTGTCATTCCATGTATCGAACTTACTGACAAACAATCTCTCAACACATAGGTTTCCTTAACTCTATCTACAACTCTACTTTTGAATAGAGAGGACATTTAAGCTAACTGTAATCCTTAAATCTATATTTCTTACAGCTAAAATCATACCACCAACACTTACTTAAAACTAATACATGTGAAACAAACAAAAAATGCCGCAAGCTAACTTTGATAAACACCATATATATATATATATATATATATATATATATATATATATATATATATATATATATATATATATATATATATACATATATATGTATACATATATATATATATATATATATATATATATATATATGTATACATATATATACACAAATATATATATATATATATATATATATATATACATATAAATATATATATATATATATATATATATATATTATGTATATATATAAATATATATATATAAATTATATACACATATATATATATATATATATATATATATATATATATATATATATATATATATATACATATCTATATATATATATATATATATATATATATATATATATACATATCTATATATATATATATATATATATATATATATATATATATATATATATACATATCTATATATATATATATATATATATATATATATATATATATATATATATATACATATATATATATTTGCATGTGTGTGTTTATGGACACATATATCATTCCCCAAACAATAGACTAGAATGTCTACATTTCACTTTCACTATAGTTCCGTGGGCCGACGTCTAAGCGATCAATATCGTCATTGCCATCATCAACATCCTTCAAGAACAAGACAAATCAGTTATTACTTATAGAGCAGAAGTCATCATCAGACAAGTCAATATCCCTACCGTAGTCAAATTCACTTCCGTTTTCACTTCTAATTCAATGCCAAGATCATCAATCACAAGATGATTAGGGAACAATCAACTGCCTTCAATCAGAATGAAAATGGAATCTAAATACAGGAGAAAGTGCGATCTAAAATATGATAGATAAAAACAATTGCAAATATTCTTATATAACTAAATGATCACACCATAATCAAAATGAAAAATAATCAACCTATTCTATTATTCACAGCTACACCAAGCTAAGATTAAATATTACTCGCTGACAATTAATATGAAGCACTTCCAAAAATAACAATAAATGCAAGCATATATCGTAAATAACGTGTTCCTGCTGCAGTAATTAAAAATGCAATTGCTCAAGACTTTTGCTATCATCCTCAACTATCTGAATAAAAATACTTAACCAACCAAACCTGACTCACAACGAACAATCATTAATTATCTTTTATAATCATCCATTTGTCTATACGTCAGAACTACTCGACAGGTTTTGACGCAATTTACCCCAATGATAGATCTTACGTCATTGACGACCCCATTCAATTCAGATGATCCGGATCTGGAATCTAGATTTAGATTTGCTTTTTACACTATTTTAAAGGTAAAGTAAAAACAAATTGACGGATTTTGACGAAATGTTCACCACAGATAGATCTTTTACCATCGACAACTCCATTAACCTCTGGCGAAGGTCAGACAACTCTGATTTCTCTTGTTGTTGTTGTTATTATTATTATTATTATTATTATTATTATTATTATTATTATTATTATTATTATTACATGAACCACCTATGAGAAGGAGGTGCTAATCATGATATCTGTGAGCGGAGCATGTTCAAAATTTTGGGCTGCATCAAGTCGCCTCCTTTTCAGTACGCGGAGGAAAGATTAACTCTAAGAATAAATAATTTCCATAAAGTTGGTTTAGGAGAAGCAATGAATAATAAGATGTTTATCAAAACAACGAAAACAGCAGTGGCCAGTTAAAACCTACGATGATTTCTAGATAATTTTCATATAGCCTACAATCAAGTTTTGACATTTTCGACATCCAGGTGCTTCTTGTGTAGTGGAGTTTGGAACTAGGCTTTATCCTCTTTGATATGAAAAGGTGACTTTCTCCTAATCTCATCATCATTATGAAACCAAGAATGGAATTTTCGGGGAAATTTGGGTCTGAAGTTTTTTGCAATAGTTCCTCTTTGTGTGAAAGAGACTTTGAGGTAAGTGACTGAGGATGAGAGACAAAACATTTTTCATAATAGCCCAGTGACTATGAGGGAAGCAATGCGCAATGCTGCTGTTTTTTTTTTTTTTTTTTTTTTTTTTTTTTTTTTTTGAATAATAGCTCTCTTGATTCTGGAATTAAATGTGAAAAACCAAAGAAAGTAATTATCCTTAATGGCGAACGTGAATATCACGAAAAAAAGAATAAGGTGAAAAGTGAAGATACGTGATCAACATAACTGGTGCCAACGATGAAGGCTCTTCGGGTTCGCTTTGTGGAAGCTGTGGTCATTAAAGCCAAACTCCTGGTACTTAGGGGAGAAGCAGTGAGCGTCCTAATGAGGAGCTTTCGTTATCGAGGGCGTAGGATGAGAAAACGTAACTAGAGGCGGGGAGTCATTTTGGGTGAAATGTCTCGGGACATAAAGTGATCCTCCACGCATCTTGTGCGTTGAGCGTATTTTATAAGTGCGGATATTTCGTATCATCTTTC
>NC_090728.1:1145830-1155830 GCF_036898095.1 Palaemon carinicauda
TAGTTGAATCGGTACAACTTCAAAAAGTTCAAACTTGCAGCAAATGTTTATATGTTGAAAATGCTGACATAAGTCTCTTTTCATAGTTTATATATATAAGATATATTTTAATGTTATTACTGTTCTTAAGATATTTTATTTTGATGCTTATTTACTTTTCCTATAGTTTATTCATTTCCTTATTTCCTTTTCTCACTGGTCCATTTTTCCATGTTGGAGCTCTTGGGCTTATAGCACCCTGCTTTTCCAACTAGGATTGTAACTTCGCTAGTAGTAATAATAATAATAATAATACTAATAATAATAATAATAATAATAATAATAATAATAATAATAATAATGTGCCTCTGCATTTACTTTGAACATTATCTCGGTTTTACTTATATACATTTTCAGTCACATTTCTTCATTCACTATTCAATTCTTCCATCATCTGCTATTACTCTCATGCTTCACTAAATGGTACTATGTCATATGCAAATCTTAAGTTGTTAAGTTATTCCCCATTAATGTTACTTCCTATATTTTCCCAATATAAACTCTTTAAAAAGCTTCTTCTGGGCATGCTGTAAGTAATCTAAGGGAGAGGTGGCCTCCTTGTCTAACTCAGTTCTCAATCGGAATTTACACTATCTTTATATACATTTAAGGTTGCTGTACTTCCCGTATAGATACCTTCAAGTGTTCTAACATAAGATTCATCTATTCCGTATCTTTGAAGGGCTTTCATGACTGTTGAAGTTTTTGATAGGATCCAAAACTGCCTGATAGTCTAAAAATACCATGCATGGTGGTTTGGCATAGGCATTTGATTTTCCCATTAGCTCGTTAATTACATGGATATAGACAGATGTTGAATACCCACTTCTAAAGCCGGCCTGCTCTCTTGGTTGATTAAAGTGAAGCTTTCTTTCTATTCGTCCTAATATGATCTTTGTAATTTTTTTTGCTTATTGCTAAAAATGAACTTATTGGTCGGTAATTTATCCGGGATTTTGTCTCCTTTTTTGTGAATTAGCATAAGGATAAAGTTTTCCAAGCTGTAGCTATAGAGCATTCATTCATATATTTTGTGTAAAGCTCACCGTATTTTTCTACTATTAAATTTCTCCATTTATCATTTATATATATATATATATATATATATATATATATATATATATATATATATATATATATATATAAATATATATATATATATATATATATATATATACACATATATATATGTGTGTGTATATATTTAAATTTACATACACACACACACACACACACACACATATATATATATATATATATATATATATATATATATATATATATAAATAGATATATATATATATATATATATATATATATATATGTGCCGTATATATGTATATATATACATATATATATATATATATATATATATATATATATATATATATATATATATATGCCGTATATTCTAGTATTCTATTACAATCGATAGAGACAAATTATTTTTTATTTAATACTGCAATAAATTTCAACCGGCCCCTCTCTCTCCCTGGGTGTAGAGTATACATGTATCAACGTTAGATAAAAACACCAGTATCATCTGTTTTTAAATCTTTATTCGGGATCTGTTGGTATGCATATTCCTGTTGCTGAATTAAGCGGTGTTGTTTACTTTCCACAATTCAATTCGGTAGGACCCTTTTAGTGAGATTGAACAATTTGTTGGAACACTTGTGAAGTGAAAATAAAATGATAGATAGAGCAAGATAAATTATCAGAAATCTCCGATATGGCTGATTCATTAGTTAGCTTTTGTTCGGCTCAGTATTTTAAGTAAAAATCCTATACGTATATTAAAAGGGGATATTAAAATGGGATTACGATGTAATTAGGTTGCTACGATTTTTATTCAGTATCGTTAGTAATGTGATATTATTCAAATATATTTGGCATGAAAACTCAATAATTCTGGAATGGGACAATAAGTTTACCGATTCTCAATGTAATATATGTCTCAAATAAAGCTGAGGCTCTAATTTGGGAGGTAACTTGTTTCTATTAAAGAAAAAAAAATAGTACAGTATAGAAGATACAAACAAATAAAAGGAAAAATTAGCTCTAAAGGGGTTTAAAATTGCTTAGAGTGCCACCCGGACCCTTAGTTCCTTTGGTTATGTTTTCCGACACCATCCCCCCCTTTTTTGAACTTGGTGTATACACGCTTGCAATGCCTTAAATTCTAATATTTTCTTCAAAACAGGAATGTCCAAGATATTTTCTTACATTTCTTTGGATATGAATTTTCCAATACTTTTGATTCGTGAAATTTCTTCAGATAAGGATAGTCCAATGCCTTAATTATTTCTATTTCTGTAAATAAGGATAGCCCTATGCCCTGGAAGCTTCGCACTTCTTATATATTAATAGTGAATGCCTTATACCTCGTATACTTTAGATTCCTACAAGTAACGATAGTCCGATGCCTTGAATTTTTATTTATTAATATTCCAATGCCCTAGATTCTTTCAATTTCTTCAAAATAACGATGTTTTTTTTTTTTTTTTTTTTTTTTTTTTCTTTTTTTTTTTGGTATGCAAATATTTCAATGCTTTTGTTTCTTAAAATTTCTTTAGATAAGGCCAGTGCCTTATATTCTTTCAATTTCTTCCAAAAAGGAACGTCCGATACCTTCTTTATAATTTTTTTGGATGTAAATATTTCAATGCTTTTGATTCCTGAAATTTCTTTAGATAAGTCCAATTCCATACTCTTTCATTTTCTTCCGAAAACGAACGTCTGATACAATGTTTTTTTTTTTTTAGTTATTTTGGTGTAATTATTCAAATCCATTTGATTCATCAAATTTCTTTCAATACGTCCAATGCCTTAGATTATTTCAGTTTCTTCCAAAAAAGGAACGTCAGAAATTATTTTTTTTCTCTTTGGGTGTAAATATTCAAATGGTTTTCATTCATAAAATTTCTATTGATAAGTGCAATGCCTTAGGGGCCCCATTCACGCACCGGTACTACCTGCAGGTCTCCGGTTTTGGGCGGAGCTTCAGTGGCCGGACGACCGAAATTGTACCAATATATTCCGCAGCCGGTCCGCCGCCCGAGTGAAATAAGGTTAGTATAGGGCAAACAATGCGGAAGGTATCATCAGAGAGGGAACTGCAGGTTCTAGATCTTTGTATTTACAGCTTACGAGAAACGTAAGCAGCCGAGAAGGAGGAAAGGGGTTTGGATAAAGGAATGGCTAGCAAAAAAAAAAAAAAAAGAAGTACTATCACACACAAACCTGTTTTCACATTTAGTATGAAAGCCTCATGATTTATTTAATTATCTACGAATACTCTATATTTCGTGAGCTTTTACACCTTGTGGCACCACATATACAGAGGAAAAACACTTTCTGAGATGTGCTTTTTCTAGTGTTACCAGATTTCAAGATAAGCAATCCGAGACACTCTTAAATCTCTTAATCTAGATAAATTTATACACATATAGTATATACACACACCCGGATCAACATACACAAATCTAGAGACATATCGAAAAACGTCAAGCATTTTAATAGGATATGATGAATCAAAATTAGGAAAATTAATATTCAATGCAAATTACAAGAAAGAAACTAAAGAAAACGAGCCTAACTTGGAAAAGTAGTAATCATCATTTATGAAACAAATCAACTTTTTCATATGAAAAACATTTCTGTAAAATTCTTTGCAATAATCTATATTATATTTACACTGTAAAATAGCTTATATAGTTGACACATCTAACTTATTCCTCTCGTCTGTCCATTGAGCAGTCATCATTGAACCCCATTTGCATTATGAGCAGAAATACGGAATAGATATTCACATACAATGGATATCTCAAAATACTGTTCTCTGAAGTCTACCTACTGAAGGATGGAAAACCATCTTTCATGACACATCTTGGTCACCCATTCAGCGCGTTTGTTCTGCATTTGTTGATCAAGGAAGATCTTAATAGCTCACCGCAGGCAAAAAAGTATGTTGCCGTAAAGTTTTAAACCTTTGTCTTTTAACTTTAGGCAAGAAGATTGTATCTCTCCCCATACTGGAGGTACATCTAATAACATCCATGAAAAGACATCAAAACTTTCTAACTCAAACCATTGTTCTCTAGTCTGGGGTAGTGCCATAGCCTCTGTCCATGTTCTCCCACTGTCTTTGGTTAGAGATCTCTAGCTTGAGGGTACACACGGGCATACTATTCTACCTTGCTTCTCTTCCTCTTGCTATTAAAAGTTTATATCCTCTTGTCATTTTCAAATTTTTATAGCTTATATATGAAAGATTTATGTTAATGTTGTTTTTGGTCTTGAACTTCTTGTAGTTTTTATTTATATCCTTTCCTCACTGGGATATTTTCTCTTTTGGAGCCATTGGGCTTATAGCATCTTGCTTTTCCAACTAGGGTTGTAGCTTAGCTATTAATAATAATAATAATAATAATAATAATAATAATAATAATAATAATAATAATTATAGTATAATCGTTTGAATTGGATGATGGCAAACAGTATGAAACGCCATGGCTACTAATGCTGCTAATATCTTATTTTCTTTATCTGTGTTTTTCTTGATGATGAAGGTTGTTGTGTTTTCTTGGCCATGATGTTTGTTATGCTATCATCTTTTGAAGTAGAGGAAATGCTTTTAGTGTGCTTTGCCGAATCAAAGTGTCTCATGATATCATTCTTCCCGCCATGTTCAATACCGAAATTGCAATGGCATAAACCACAGGTTACTTCAAAGCAATTCCTTCCTTGTTTAATAAATGTCTACTCGCTGGAATGTTCATCAAGAAATTTACATTTACGTTTTGACATATTGGGCTGGATACAATTAGTTTTAAAGAGGAAAAGGCTGGGCTGTAGCAAGCAGTAATGGCACTCTGGTATGGAGGGTTAAAATGAAATGCCACAGTATGTTACCCCTCAATAGTCAGTGCTCACCTGGTACCAACCAATTTAATAAGCTGCAAACGCGTTTGGCTGCTTTATGCAAACACAGTAAACCTTTAGTAAAATGTTTCCGTTATTTAATTTATATAATCATCATCGTAATTTCAAGAAAGAATCGCCATTTTACGTTAAATCATGAGGTAAGGATTTTAATTTGTTAATATTTTCTCTATATATTCATATATATTTTTTATAATGAACTACAGTAAATGCAGGACAAAGGGGCACCCCGTGAGGGTCTAGGCTGGGACACGGGACAAAATTCGGGACTTGTCACGCAAAATTGCGACGTCTGGCAACCCTAGCTATATCACCAAGGGATAGACTTGTATACATCAATGAATTCGTTCCAAAATCTTTTATCTACCCAGATGACTGACATAGTGCCCGCCTACTAAATGGATGCTTCTAATGCGACTTTTGACCATAGACTGAGGATAAGCCTGCAAGCCGCGTCGAAGACACCTCAAATAAATTAAGGCCTGCTCGAACAGTTCTCGAGCTGTCCGGTCTCCTCTGAGTTCGAACCTTACGAATAAAATCACGCAATACACGCAACGATACAGTTAAACCACGGCCACAGGTAGTTGAATCAGTAGATCTTCAAAAGTTCAAAGTTGGAGTAATTGTTTTTATGTTGACCAGGCTGACATGAGTCTTTTTATTGTTTATATATGACATATCTCTTTTTGACGTTGTTAATAGTTTATATAGGATATATCTGTTTTGACGCTGTTACTGTTTTAAGAATGATATATTGTTAATTTATTCTCATCATTTATCTATTTCCTTATTTCCTTTCCTCACTGGGTTATTTTTCTCTGTTGGAGCCTTTAGGCTTATAGCATCTCGCTTTTCCAACTATGGTTGTAGCTTGGCTAATAATAGTAATAATAATAATAATAGTAATAATTATAATAATAATAATAATAATAATAACTAAGCGTGAATGGGGGCCCATAGATTCTCTCAATTTCCTCCAAAAAGGAATGTGAGAAATTATTACTATTTTTTTTCTTTGAATGTAAATATACTAATGCTTTTGATTCATGAAATTTATTTAGATAAGCTCAATGGCTTAGATTCTTTCTATTTATTTCCAAAAAGGAACATCAGATGATATATATTTTTTTTAATTCTTTGGATGTAAATATGATAATGCTTTTGATTCTTGAATTTTCTTTAGATAAGTCCAATGCCTTATATTCTTCCAATTTCTTCCAAAAAATTCACCTCAGATATCATTATTATTCTTCTTTTAGTTATTTGGATGTAAATATTCCAATACGTTTGATTCCAGAAATCTCTTTAGTTATGTTCAATGCCTTATATTCTTTCAAATTTCTTCTAAAAAGGGAGGTCATATTTTTTTTCTTTTCTATTTTTTTTTATGTAAATATTCCAATGCTTTTGATTCTTGATTTTTTTTTAGATAAGTTCAATGCCTAAGATTCTTCCAACTTCTTCCATAAGGTAACGGACTGTACGATGTTTTTTTTTTTTTTTTTTTTTTTTTTCATTGGATTTAAATATTGCAATGCTTTCGATTCTTGAAATTTCTTTAGATAAGGATAGTCCAATGCCATAATTATTTCCATTTATGTAGATAAGGAAAGCCCTATCTCCTAGAATCTTTAAATTTCTTCAGATATTAATAGTTAATACCTTATATTCTTTCAATTTCTTTGGATATGGATAGTCTAATGTCTTACAATCTTTCATTGTTTTATTTTTTTTCTATTTCATTGAATGAGGATAGTCCATTATCCTATATTCTATCTATTTCTTTGGATATGGATAGCCCAGTTCCTTAATTTTTTTTCAATTATAATAGCCTTTTTTTTTTTTAATAAGGATGATATATTCGCTTAGATTCCTTCATAGCTATGAATTCAGATAATCTGTTCTCTCGAATGTCTTGCCCCAACCTCCCCATATAAGAATTGTCAGAATTCATAAAACAAATTATCAGTGACTGATGACTTAAAATTTGCTAATATAAATGAAGCTTGTTATATAATTAAATTCTATATCCATAAATATCATTTAGGAAAATGCACTTACCTAGAATGGACTAAAGCCAAGCAGCAGAATCGGCCTGAAAACCCAACAAATGACCGGGAACAGGGCGACTCCAAGAGGACGCATTCAATCGTGAACCATCACTTTGTTAATTACTTGACATTTTTGGGATATTGTTATCTTCTGGGGCCTCCGTGGATGATTGTTTTCGACTTAAGAGTCATTTATCAAATAATGCCTATAATATTTCAAAACATCTACGTTTCTTCACGAAAACTTGAATTTTGTAATTAAATTTTTATTGTGTTTTCCTTTATGTTGAAGTGCATTTCCAATTTTCAATGTATCTCACGAAAGTTATAAGTTATGGCTGATACCAGAGTACCTATACAAAACAAGCTGCAACTGCAGTTAGCAGATTATATATATGTATATATATATATATATATATATATATATATATATATATATATATATATATATATATATATATATATATATATATATATATATGATAATTTTTTTGCACATTTAAACGTGTTTCTTTCATATTTCAAATAAGCCATATATATTAATACATTAAAGTCTGGATTCTCTTAACGACCTCGGGATCAGAGCCCAAGGCGGAACCGCCCAAAGACTATGATATCGGACCGGCGGGGATTTGAACCCTCGCCAGGATATCTGTATGCCAGTGACCATAAGACTATGATATCGGACCGGCGGGGATTTGAACCCTCGCCAGGATATCTGTATGCCAGTGACCATACCATTCCGCCACGGAATGGTATAGTATGGTCACTGGCATACAGATATCCTGGCGAGGGTTCAAATCCCCGCCGGTCCGATATCATAGTCTTTGGGCTGTTCCGCCTTGGGCTCTGATCCCGAGGTCGTTAAGAGAATCCAGACTTTAATGTATTAATATATATGGCTTATTTGAAATATATATATATATATATATATATATATATATATATATCTATATATATATATATATATATATATGTATATATATATATATATATATATATATATATATATATATATATACATATATATATATATATATATATATATATATATATATATATATATATATATATATTTCCACATATATATATATATATATATATATATATATATATATATATATATATATATATATTTCCACACCTATATATATATATATATATATATATATATTTCCACACCTATATATATATATATATATATATATATATATATATATATATATGTGTGTGTGTGTGTGTGTGTGTGTGTTTGTGTGTGTGTTTGTGTGCTTGTGTGTGTGCATATATATATATATATATATATATATATATATATATATATATATATATATATATATATATATATGTGTGTGTGTGTGTGTGTGTGTGTGTGTGTGTGTGTGAGTATTTATCATTTTCAATCATTTTCATTGTTATCAGCTTTTATTAGTCCACTGCAGAACATATGCCTCAGACATGACCTTCCACTCGCGTTAGTGTATGGCCTTTCCATGCCAGTTTAAACCGGCAAATTTTCCAAATTCATCGATCCATCATCTTCTCTTTCTTCCCCTTCATCTTTTGTAATCTCTAGCGACTAATTCTGTAAGTACCTCCATCAACTTTGGTATGGAAAAGTTTATGTTGTGATTGACTGATGTTTGTATGTCTGTCTGTGTATGTGTTAGTGATTCATACAACTCAAAAACTCTTTGAATAAATCTCATGGAATTAAGTGGGACGATTGTCCATGACTCTTGGACAATTTTATTATTATTTTATTTTAGAACAGATTGGGTGAATAGTCAACATCAAGGTCACGAAAAGATAAAAATCGAAATACGAAAATCATAAAAAAATACTATTCAGCCGAATCTCATGATTCAACTTATTGGAATGACCTAGACCACATTACCTGCCCCATGGGTGCCTTTGATGCCGCAATATCTGACTTACTCAGTAACTTTTAAAAGGCACATAGAATTAACTACTCACAACAAGCCTTAGATGACTGGACTTTTAGCAGAGCCACCCAAAAACTCTGTACCATAGTGCCTACAGTAAACAATCCTAACACAAACAGGCTCATCAACGAAGAAATCCCAACAACACCAAACTAAAAGTACACCAATGGAACGTCTGCGGACTCAGAACGAAGTTTACCTTCCTACAATCCCAAACCTCAGTGCAAAATCCTGACATTAATTGGCTGCATGAGACCTTATTAAGTGAGAACGGACCCTTCTCATTTGGAGGATATAAATTGTATACCGCGTATATAACACAACAACGAGAGGATTCACTACTGTACTCTCATCAAGTTAATATCCCCTCAAAAAGAGTACAAAGCATCGACTGTAGGACAGAAACAGACATACTTAGCCTTCAGGTATGTCTGTTAGCTACAACTCTCACAGTTCACAATGTCTACAAATCTTCCAACAAAAGCATCAATGTGGAGGAGCTCTTTGCTACCGCCTCCGAAGATGATACAATCTTTGCAGGCGATTTCCAGACCCATCATCCGTTTTTGAACTCAATATTGCCAACAAACCAGACAGGCTGAAATCTGCACGCCCTCCAGCAGGAATTTCCAGACGTAACATCGCTTAATAATGTGTCAGAAACAACCCTCCTTAGGGGCGGTCGTTTGGACCTCACCTTCCTGCCAAGCACCGTCATAAGCTGTGCTAACTGGCAACTGCATCCTATGTAAACAAGCGGTCTCTTTGCAATAGGAATTGACCTGACACTTGAGAAATACCTTCCTCCTCCTCACCTACCCAGAATCATTAGCAGAAGCAAATAGAATCACAGAAAACATACCTGACCGAACCAAAAGCACGAATCTTCCTCTTCAAACCATAAATAGACAGAAAACTCTGCTGCCAATCAGGAACAGCATTACTGAAGCAGCATTACACCGACATCCCCTATACCATGAAATATCTCAACACAGCTCTCGGATCTCGCAAAAGGCA
>NC_090728.1:1160830-1168330 GCF_036898095.1 Palaemon carinicauda
TATATATATATATATATATATATATATATATATATATATATATATATATATATATATATATATATATATATATATATATATATATATATATATATATATATATATATATATATATATAAATATATATATAGATAGATAGATAGATATATATATATATATATATATATATATATATATATATATATATATATATATATATATATATATATATATATATATTAATTTGTCTAATTTATAGTTTACATATGAAAAATATCCAGTGTTTAAGTTGATAATTATATTATTTATCTTTAGCTTTAAACTATGGGGATAAGGTCAGAAAATGAAAACCTCACAAAGATAATTGAACTCCATTAACTTAATAATATTGCAACGGTCATAAAAAGATCAATGTTTTTTTTAAATGCCTTTCTATTCACAAAGTAATATATATATATATATATATATATATATATATATATATATATATATATATATATATATATATATATGTATATATATATTTTTGGGCTCAAGCCATGTCGTCCTGATGGAAGTTCCTATAGGGTAGCTTCCTAGGGTATATTACAACTACGGCGATATTCCCAGAGAATTTACCTTCAGGTACCCAGAATTCTAACTCCTGGAGCGAATATCCCTCATGAAAGGGATATCGCGACATATCAGAGGACGTATTCTTGACACGCCACTTGGCAATCTGCACCCCAAACAGAGATGACATATCGAGGGGTCAATTGGCAAGGAACGAAAACGAGAAAGAAAAAGGGGGAGCCGCTCCCAAGGCTCCCTGTTCTCCAGTTTCGTAAGCGTGCCTGGCGCCAATCCTGGTGCCATCTGTATTCCTTTTTGCGTAGCTTAACAACTCGGTGTTTTTTCCTGTGTTCCTCGCAAATCTTGAATTTAATCAGCTTTTCATGGCTTCTCCAACTTTGTCGGCCTCTGATAAGTTGAGTACCATGTCTTTTATGTATAAATGTAGGCTCTTAGTAATTTTTTTAGTGATTAATAGGATTAATCTTTGTTACAAGAGCCGTAGCCTACCGGAGGCATCATGGACGCTGTCGCTCGCTAGGTATGAGTTTTAGTTAGCCAGAGCGACATTCCAGGTTGTTTTGCTTTAATAAATTTTAGCTATTTAGCGTTACATAGGATTTCCTTTCGTGCTTTAGTATTATTTTGGCGAAGTATTCGCCAACTCTGGCCTACGCTAGGCCATGTAGCCTAGTCGTTTGGTCCTAGTACTTCCTGCATGATTTTGGTTTTTCCGAGTGTATTAAAATTTTATTGAAGCTTTAGGCTGTTTTTTATACATTGAAGATTATGTTGAATATTTCCAAGATAGTATACGAGTGAGTTTCGGTGATTTAGGTAATCGATTCTCTTGGTGCCTAGGCTGAGTTGCTTATGGAGCCTTAGTATACTTTCTCATACTCCCCGGTTGCTTTCTTTTCTTCGGAGAAGGTATGCAATCCCTTTCCCTCTGTTTAAGCCTTGGGCTTATCCCTAATTGGTTTATCTGAATTAACTTTCGATAAAACTATACTGGGGTGTTACTGTACCTTCCTGTTCCAGTAAGTCTGGTTTCAGAGAGGGACAGAACAACAGAGTTTTTAGTCTGAGTCTGTGTTTGTCTGGCTTGGGGTAGAGTCTCCCTCGCTGGCCTGACACAGACATAGGAGGCTTAGCCTCCTTAGGTCACTACCGAAGGTTTCTGTACGAGATGATTCCTTCTTTTGTGATCTACCAGACTAGTCCTTGTTGCTGTTCTCGGGGGAGGATAAGATCCTTTCCCTGGGAGTAGCAACACCTTCCTTGCTTTGGTTCTTTGGGAGCTGGCAAGTATTGCTGGCCTCCCTCCATGGATCTCCCTTAGGCTAAGATGAGTTTTCTTGGCTGCGGGTGATCCTTCACTAAAGCAAGGTTGGTAGGACCCTCTTTTGTCCCTTCCCCCTCTATCTCTGTAATGGCCTAGCCATTACAGTACTGTCGTCATTCTACATCTGGACCTAGGCTAGGTTAGGATGTGGAATTAACTCAGTCCCTTGCCGGCCGGCAGAGTCTGCCGGCCGGCAAGGGTGTTCTGCTTTGAGTGCTGCCCGGACCTCCCTTGGTCCCTCATCCATGCCTGCCTGTAGAGCCAGACGGCATTGGTCAGGAAGCCTGAATTAGATTCTCCCCTTCCTTATATGCACTCTTTCGGATTGCCGGGCTTGGAGGTAGTTTACGCTCTTATCCCGGCATCCATTCTGTTTTCTTCTAGTGCTGTACCCAACCCGGCTGCCGGCCTATGAGGCCGGCAGCCGGGCAGTCGTAGTCCTCTGGTTCTTTTGCTGCCGGCCGGCATCGGTTATTTACCTTTGCCGGCCGGCTAATGTCAGCCCTTGTCTGCCGGTGGCTAGGAGCAGTGGCCGGCAGCCGGGTGCTACCTTGTGTAGCCGACATTGGCTGTTGCCGGCCGGCAGTTACTGCTGGCCGGCACATGCATTTGAACCAGCGTTCTGCCGCCTTATAGCTGTTAAGTAGTATACTTTAAAGCTAGTTATGGTGTGTGCCGGCCGGCACATAACCTCCTATACTGTACCAGTATTCTTCAGTATAACATATACTGTAAGAGGAAAACTATAGTATAAGTTTTGGTACAGCCCTGTGTGTTCTAACTCTTTTGTGTTGTCTTGCACAGCCCTTTGCTGTTACCTTACAGATAAGAAAGTGAGTTCTTTCTTGTCTATTATCCAGGATTTTAAAATCATTGCTTAGGTGTGAGCTCCACCTGTTTCCTCTGGAAACTTGGCATTGGTTATTCTAGAAGAGATTAACCATTCGATTTTATTATCTGGAAGGCTGCAGCAATTGGTTGTGAGGGAAACACAAGTGTGTGTCTTTCCTTTCTGAATTGTTATGCTAAACTGTGCATATCCAGTGATACATAGTTCACTTGATACTCATGGAAATTTTCTTCTCTTTGCAGGAGGTAAGTCCGAAGTGCGGAAGTGCTTTCTGCAACGTCCGCAGTAAGAACCTCTGCGGACATGGATTATGTAGGAGACACGCAGCATGCGCTGTCTCTAAAGGTGGGCTCCGGTATTGAGACCCCCAGGTATGTACCGTGTGCTCTAACCTGATTACTGAAGCTTTTGATTCCCCTAGGACAGCGGAATCAAGGGATGTAGCAAGGGGGAAGCTTCGCACCTGGGTAAGGGGCTTCCAGAAGAACACCTCTGGACCTTATCTTCCAAGTGAGAAGATGAGGGCTTACCTTTTCCCTAGGGCATCAGCTGATGCAGTGATTCCCCAACCTCAAGGGGAGATCCCCCTAGTTCAGATCCAGGTGGATGCTGAAGTGGCGGTCGCCGTGCAAGACATCCAGTTGGGCGACAGGATGTCAGACGTGTTCGAGCGTCTGGAGGAAGACCTCCTGGCAGGAGGCCAGGATGAAGATCAAGCCCCAGACATCGTAAAGGAAGAAGCCAACGAGGTGTCGGCTGCTCCGGTTCTGATCCCTGAACCTATTCCCTCAACATCGTCCGCTCTCCCAGTAGAGCTGGGACAGGCCCTCTCCTCCATTGTTGGAATGATCCAACAAATGCAGAAGGAGAATATGGAGAAGGCGGCTGCAATGGAACTGCGGATGCAGGAGCTTGCAGCATCACGTGGGCCCCAGATAAGGCTCAATGTGAAAGACCTTCCCTTGTGCTCAGATGCTAACCCGTGGAGATATGCCGAGCACATGCCGATGACGACTGGAAAGATCGTCATGTCGGATAAGCTGGGTTCAGTTCCCCTTGAGGAAGTGGAATTCTGGCCCAGCAAAGGGTCATATCCGGACTGTTATGTCCAGTTGAGGAAGGAACCAGCTTCAAAGGAGAAGACAGAGCCGAAGGAGGTCATAGTGATGGACCATGCTAAGGCTCAAGCTTTGCTTTCATCTTCGATGAAAGAGAGGGGCTTCACAAACTCAAAAGTTACTGCATTGAGTAAGAAGCTCCCTTCCTTTGTGTCCTCTCCTGCTAGAGCCTTCCCCTTTTTGCAGAAAGGGTTTGCGGCTGTATTAAAAGCAGTCGAGGCTGGCAAGCCTTGCCCCACCCTGGAGGAGTGTAAACCCTTGTCGCTGGCCCTACCCATGGACCACAAGGACTGGAAGGACGTCCATCTTACCTTCTCAGTCGGGAAGTTGGAGGCTGATATTGCCAGACGTCAGTTCGGTGAGAACCTCCCTAAGCTGTCTGACTTTCTTTTGCGGAGAGAGCTCAAGACAAAAGAAAGACTGGCCGCCTCAATGTCTCTTCAGACCACTCTTGAGACGATGGCAAGTGACCCCAAGGTCCATGAAATGTTCATGGTAGTGGCCAAGATTCATCTGGCCACAGTGACGAAGGATCTTTACAGCTTCGTCAGGGCGAGGAGAGCTTGTAGGGAGTTCGTGTTCACCTCGGCTACGGTGAGGCACGAGCCAAGGAAACTAATCTCCTCCAACATTTGGGGCAAAGACCTTTTCCCTAGCGAATTGGTCAAAGAAGTTGTGGATAAGGCCGCCATGGAGAATAGAAATCTTCTCCAAAAGTGGGGCCTGTCTATCAAGAGAAAGTCTTCCCCGGATGAGGGTCCCCAACCGAAGAGGAAGACTAAAAGGCCTAGGCTACTGTCTCGACCAGCCAAGCCAGTTGAACAGTAACAGCAACAGCAGTTGCCGATGCCTTCAGTGCCCCAGATGGTGGCACAAACCCCGACTACTTTCCAGTCGGTACCCCAGGCCGTGTCGACACAGTCCACGGTGTTAACCCCAACGTTCGAAGGGCAGTCTACTTCCTTTCGAGCAAAGCCTAGAGGAGCAGCCAGAGGCTCGTCTAGGCGCCCCTCAAGGGGAAGGGGATTCAGGGGCGGTCGCGGTCAGGGAGGCAAGATCTCAGGACGGCAGTCCAAGTGAGATGATGCCGGTAGGAGGGAGACTTCAGAATTTTCGGGATCGGTGGACCTTCGATCCCTGGGCCCACAGCCTACTCAAGAACGGACTGGGCTGGAGCTGGTACAGCACTCCACCCCCGTGCCCTCGGTTTTTTCCAACACTCCACCCCCGTTCTGGAGGAGTACGTTCAAGAACTGTGTGAGAAAAATGTGATCCGAAGGGTGAAGTCCATCAAATTCCAAGGGAGGCTGTTTTGTGTTCCTAAGAAAGACTCGGAAAAGCTCAGAGTCATTCTGGACTTGTCGCCACTCAACAAGTTCATAGTGAATTGCAAATTCAAGATGCTAACACTGCAACACATAAGGACCTTACTGCCCAAGAGGGCATATTCCATCTCCACAGACTTGTCAGACGCCTATTGGCACGTTCCAATCAACCGTCGACTCTCCCCCTACCTAGGGTTCAAGCTACAACGAAGACTATACGCCTTCAGAGCCATGCCATTCGGGCTAAATATAGCCCCAAGTATTTTCACGAAGCTTGTGAGCGTAGCTCTCAAACAATTACGCCTAAAGGGAATTCAGGTAGTAGCCTACCTGGACGACTGGCTGGTGTGGGCAGCATCCGAGACAGAATGTTTGCAAGCTTCCAGTCAAGTGATCCAGTTCCTAGAGTATCTAGGCTTCAAGATCAACAGAAAAAAGTCTCGACTTTCTCCATCTCAAAAGTTCCAGTGGCTGGGAATCCACTGGGACTTAATGTCACATCGTTTCTCCATCCCGGCGAAGAAAAGGAAGGAGATAGCGGGTTCTGTCAAGAGACTTCTAGATTCCGAAAGGATATCAAGACGCGAACAGGAGAGGGTACTGGGCTCTTTCCAGTTTGCTTCGGTGACAGACCCAGTGCTAAGAGCACAGCTAAAGGATGCAACCGGAGTTTGGAGAAGTTATGCATCAAACGCGCGAAGAGATCTGAGAAGACCAGTTCCGCTTCGGCTACATACTCTTCTCAGGCCTTGGTCCCAAGCCAGACATCTAAAGAAGTCGGTTCTTCTTCAGCCACCTCCCCCGTCGGTGACGATTCACTCAGACACCTCGAAGGAGGGACGGGGAGGTCACTCATCGGGAAAAAGTCCAGGGGACTTGGTCCAAGCTATTCAAGACCTTTCACATAAACTTTCTAGAAGCTATGGCAGTGTTCCTTACCTTAAAGAAAGTCTCCCCGCGTCACTCGACCCACATAAGGTTGGTGATGGACAGCGAGGTAGTTGTGAGATGCTTGAATTGACAAGGATCGAGGTCACCACCTCTCAACCAGGTGATGTTGGCCATCTTCCGATTGGCGGAAAAGAAGAAGTGGTACCTGTCGGCAGTTCACCTTCAAGGAGTCCGCAATGTGACAGCGGACGCTCTATCCAGGTTCACACCGATAGAGTCGGAATGGTCCTTAGACGCAGGATCATTCTCCTTCATTCTGAACAAGTCCCAGAACTGCAGATAGACCTCTTTGCGACGAAAGACAACAAGAAGTTGCCCCTGTACGTGACCCCGTACGAGGACCCCTTAGCGGAAGCAGTGGACGCGATGTCCCTCGACTGGAACAGATGGTCCAGGATTATCTGCTCCCTCCTCACAACCTTCTGTTGAGGGTCCTCAACAACTGAGATCCTTCAAGGGGGTAGCGGCAATAGTGACCCCCAAGTGGTCGAACAGCGTGTGGTTCCCCCTGGCATTGGAACTACGACTGAAGTTTCTACCGCTACCAGATCCAGTTCTGACCCAGCGAGTCCAGAAGTCTTCTGTCTGCGCTTCATTACAGAAAACAAGGATCCTGCAGCTCATGATTTTCTCTCCCTAGCGGTGAGAAAGCGTTTCGGGATTTCGGAAGCCAGCATAGACTTCCTAGAGGAAAATAAGTGCAAATCTATTAGAAGGCAATAAAGTTCTGAAAGCCTACGCTAGGCTCAGACCTTCAGCACCTCCGAAGCCCATTTCATGGTCTTTAGACAAAGTTCTTCATTTCGCTTCTCTGTGGAGCAATGAGGAGGGTGCGTTAATGGATTTGACCCAAAAAGTTATTTTCCTATTTCCACTCGCGTCCGGGGCCAGGGTTAGTGAGATTGTAGCCCTCTCGAGAGAGGAAGGTCGTGTTCAGTTCCCGGATGGGGGAGAACTGAACCTGTTTCCGGATCCTTTGTTTCTCACCAAGAATGAGTTACCCACCAACAGGTGGGGTCCCTGGAGAATCTGCCCTCTGAAAGGAGATGCATCTTTATGTCCAGTAGAATGCCTAAAGGTCTATCTTTATAGAACTTCAGACTTCTAGGGTGGTCAACTATTCAGGGGAGAAACATCAGGCTCAAATTTATCACTGAATCAACTCAGGGCGAAAATCGCATATTTTATTCGCAGAGCGGATCCTGACAGTACACCCGCAGGTCACGATCCTAGGAAAGTTGCTTCATCCTTAAATTTCCTTAATTGTATGGATTTTGAACATCTCCGTTCATACACTGGCTGGAAGTCTTCCAGAGTGTTCTTTCGCCACTATGCGAAGTAAGTGGAGCAACTAAAAAGTTCTGTGGTAGCAGTGGGTTG
>NC_090728.1:1175830-1180830 GCF_036898095.1 Palaemon carinicauda
TCCTGAGTTTGTGAAGAATCATCCACCTCTCTTTGACAAGCGGGACGTGCATTAATGCAATGCCAGACAGAAGAAGACCCTGTGGACCGATTTGGGAGCAACCTTTCCCGGCTGTAATTTCCTGCAAACGAAGGAGTTGTTTGAAAAGATAAGGACAGATTTTGGAAAAATAGAGTAAGAGTGATGCCCCAGCAAGGAGAAGGACACCATGAGAGGAAGAAGTCATAACCACCTGGAAGTTTCTCAGGGGACACATATCCCACGAGAACACACTATCGAGTGACAGGTTCTCTCCTATCTCACAATGGAGCAATTTAGATATAAATGTCGATGAAACTTCAAGTGAGATATCAATCATCAACATTCCAGCCAATACAGTACCAGGAACAACAGTTCGTGCAACAACCATACCAGCAATAGCCAGCAACATTTTACATCCAGCAACAGCCAGTCGCACTGCATCAACATCTGCAACCACTCCCACCACAGAGGCAAGTTTGGACGCCACGTATTGTAACGCTCTTCCCATCTCCAGTACATGCCTGCACTACGTCCCCAAATACTCCCATTTCCAGTTTTTCTGCTCTCTTGAATATGTTGCCCTCGCTGTCATCCCCAAGCATCTCGACCCCCAGCGTTGTGTAGGCTGCAATGGAGCTGATGGTCACATCCCCCAGCCTGGACAGCCCCCAAAGAATGTGTCGTGGGAAGAGAGCAAACACGATTGGAAAAGTCTAAAATCTATATTGTAAATATGAAGTATGTTGTATTTTTTATAAATAACAATATTTTCTGTCAATCAATCTTTTGTAATCACATATATTTCTATGTGAAGGATAGATATGTTTATGTAAATGATGAAGAAAATATATCATGAAATGACATTAAATTTGAAAATGAAATGAAAAAGACACCTTAAAAAACATGAAATTTATCAACCAAACTTATCTTGCAATGCCAATAAAAATCAGTAAATAGAAATATACAATGAAAATCACTTTGTTGAAATGTACAATGAAAAGCACATATTTTTATATAATGAATGATTAATAAATAGCGTTACCAAACATACAAAGAAATCTTGCATTTTTTATCAATAACATTATTTTCTGTCAACCATAAACTTTTATAAACCCATATATTCTTATATAAATGATAGATATTTTTATATAAATGATGAAGAAACTATACCTGAAAAGATTTGACAAATTAAAATAAAATGAGAAAGAGAGACCTTAAAAACATGAAATCTATTCACCAAACCTATCTTGTAAAACAAATGAAAATCATTAAATAGAAATATACAATGAAAATCACTTGAAATGTGCAATGGAAATCACAGTTCAATTATATAAGGATTGTATACAGAAATAGCTTAACAAACACATAATAGGAAATCTTAGTATGAAATGACAAATGAAAAACTTGAAAACACATAAAATCTACCAACAAAACACTTCTTGCTAAGTCAAGGAAAAGAAGTAAATTGAAATAAACAAAGACTAGCAAAAACTCTAGATATACATTTAAAAAATCACAAAGTTGAAATGCACAACGAAAATCACTTTATTAACAAAATCTACCTTGCTAAGTAAATGATAAGCAGTAAATTAAAATATACAGATAAAAGCAAAAAGATGTAAAATTGAAACCATAAAGTAGAAATGTACAATGAAAATCAATATGTTGAAATGTACAATGCAAAGCGCAAAGTTTTATTATATAAGGAATCTTTAATAAATACCATTACCAAACATAAAAATAAATCTTAAATTGAAATGAAAAGAATGGAAAATTTGAAAACACATTATACATTTATAAACAATATCATAAGTCATTGATAAGCAGTGATAAGCAGTAAATTGAAATAAAAAGAGAATAGCAAAAAGATATACAATTAAAATCCCAAAGTTGAAATGTACAATGATATCAAATTTGGACTTACTACATTTTAGTTCAGGAAAAGACATTTTATATACATTTCAGCCATCTATTGCATTGGTCGTCCTCTGGGATAGACAAATCTCTCTTGCCAAGGTACTGCCACTGCTTCTGAAGAAGAGTAGTAGGTCAGGTAATCTCGGACTTCCTTTGATTGTCTTGAGTAGTTTGATCCCTTTCGACGCATTAGTTGTTCCATGAGATTCGGTTCTTCCCTCTAAGTTCCAGGCAGCATGTTGTGTTGAGCAAAGGGATAGTGGTCAAGAATGAGATTGTGCAAGATACCTCCACACATAGTTATCAGCTGCACTACTTTAGGTTCCTGTTGTATAAAGGTGCCGAATATTGAATGCATTCTCCACCACACGAAGAGCGTGAGACAAGATCTTCTCATGGTGAGCCTGTAGTGTGTGGGAGTATGTTTTCATAAGCGTCGTCTTGAGGGCAAAGTCATCATCTGCTATTATGTGGAAAGGGATTAGAATGTCATCATTCGGTAGAGTGCTGTCTCCAGGAAATCCCACTCGGTTTTGCTCGATGGCATGATGAAGGTTACACTTGCTTCAGGTTCCTCCATCACCAGCACCTCCTTCATCACCTACGTTGACGTACAGGAACTTATACTTTACATCTGCTACAGCCATGAGTATTATGCTGTGGAGTTTCTTGTAGTTTTAGTATAGTGATCCTCCTTTCCTGGGCTTCTTTATGGGGACATGTTTTCCATCAAGGGCCCCAACACAATTATGGTAGTTTCACTTATTTGTGA
This sequence comes from Palaemon carinicauda, assembly GCF_036898095.1. Lineage (NCBI taxonomy): Eukaryota > Metazoa > Arthropoda > Malacostraca > Decapoda > Palaemonidae > Palaemon > Palaemon carinicauda. The sequence continues at coordinate 1,178,541 of NC_090728.1, forward strand.
ATACTTCGGCGACTGTTTTCCACTCCTCGTGAGTTTTGGGGCACTTCAGGAATCCATATTGATAGGTGTCAATGATGGTTTTGCACACTTCATGCACAAATCTGCAAATAGCACTCTTGTAGACTCTGAAACTATATTGCAGACATATAGGAATCCCCACTTGCCAGGAAGTGGAGGGTGACAGCATACTTCAATCCCACTGTTAGAGGATCTCTCATTCTCGTCTTTTTCTTGGTGAGCATTGGAGAAATGCAGATAACCATCTCTGCAAACAGTCCACGTTCACTTCGGACATAGTTCTTGTACCCCTTAGGGTCTTTCCGGTGTAGTTCTTGTAGTAGCTAGTAATAACCTCCATGTATGGATCTCCTTGTCAGCCATTCGCGGCACCACGTCATTCTTCTTTCTCTTCTTCTTCTTTCTTGTTTAAGTGCTTCCTCTCATCACTCTTCAGGATAGTTCTCGAGGATTTAGGCAGGAGTGACAATAAGAATACTGGCAATCATGTTGTCTGCCTCCTGTCTTGGGTAGCACTCTTGATCCATCTTCTATGGTGGTCAGTAAAGTAGTGACTTCCAAAGGCATTGAGCACTATATATATACTCCTGGTAGCTTGGATACCTTTTATGTGACACTGTGGCACTTGAAGGTACTTCGCAAACAACATGGCTCAAAATTGAAATTTGGTCAGTGCAACTTCTACCTTTTCTAAATCCTGCTTGTTTATCTCTCAGCTTTTCATCAATATTTCTTTTAGTCTCTAGAATAAGCATAATATATATTTTCATAACAAATGACGTACGTTTTATACTTCTGTAATTATTCAATCAGTCAGGTCTCCATTTTTTGCCATTTTCACCAACGCTCCTAACTCCCATTCATCAGGTTGTGCCTGTTCATGCAACATTCTTTAGAATAATCTTCAAAGTAATCTTGGAGTCACTTCATTTTCAGCCTGTATCATCTCGGCAATTATTCCATAGTATCCAGTGGATTTCCATCTCTTGTGTATTTTTTAAATAGCTTTGACTTCAAACACACTGAATTCATTCATTGTCACACCAAGGCCTTCCTTAACTTCTGGCATATCAATCAAATTATTCCCTTTATATCTCCTATTCCTAACCTCACTAAAGTGTTCCATCTAACATTGTCTTTCTCCATCTTCTGTTGTTATAACAGATACATCTCTTTTTTATGGGTATATGCTTCTTCTTCTTTGGCTCACTCGAGATTTCTTCAATAATTCTATTATCGATTCTTACACTATAGCTATTTCCTGAAGTCATAGCTTTATCAGCCTTATCTGCATTACTGTCTAAACATTCTCTCAAGTCATTCCCGACTTTTCTTTTAACTTCACTATATTACAGGAATACTTGGCATGCTGTACCTTGTAATTTTCATTACTTTCTCGAAAACTTTCAACAATCCATTTCTGTCTTTGTCTCCTTTTTATAGTATCCCAAGTCTCATTTGATATCCATGACTGATATACAGTATGTTCTTGATATCACATCATTCTTCATTAATTGTCAGCTCTTCGTCTCCTGGATAGGTACGGTGGGTCGTACGCGACCCCGAGCGTCAAAAAAAAAGAGGTTTTTCTCACGTGACTCACCACCGTGACTGAATTTGTGGGTGATCGAACTGCAGGAGGTGTCTCCCCTACACGCTCTAGTAGTGTCCAGATGTGCATTGCTGTAGCTGTACTCCTTCCCCGATTTCTGAGACGCGTCGGGGTCGAGCGCGACCGAGTTTACCCTTCTAAGGTAATTTGCATAATTATCAAAGTTATTACGTATTATGAAATTGTCGTAGAATGGTGCAACTTGTATAGGTTATCAGTTGTGGAAAGTCTTGGTGGATTGTTTAGCTACCATGTGCATGATTTTTTTTTTAGTTAAAATGTCGTTCATCACCACGAGGACCATTTTACCCCGAGTGCCCCTTTTTAATTTTTTTTCATTTTTTTGCCAAGTCATTTTTCCGTAAGATATTGCCAAATAGTGTCGTAAAACATTTGCTTGTTTAGTGTTGGAAAGTGTGTCTAGATGACCTGGCTACCCATGCGTGACTTTGTTTTTGTCAGATACGACGTAGTTATTGGTATATTGGGTATTTAACTGCGTTGCCAATTTCTGTTTTTTTTCAATATTTGTAAAAAATTTTACGTAGTAAGGAATTGCCGTATATTATTCATTTTTTTTTCATGTTTATGTGTTAGAAAGTGTGCCTTGATGGTTGGGCTAACACGTGCATGTCTTTTTTTTTATCTGAGATGCCGTAT
>NC_090728.1:1185830-1198330 GCF_036898095.1 Palaemon carinicauda
TCCTCTCTCTCTCTCTCTCTCTCTCTCTCTCTCTCTCTCTCTCTGATATTGTAAATCATCATCACCCATGATAGGTTCAAAGATTTTCTTTCACTATTTCCAAGCATCATGCGAGGCAATGTCCCAACGAAAATGACCAATATCCACGCTGTTGGGTGAGACAATGCCCCAATGAAAATTGCCAATTAAGGTTACGTGCTGCAATATCTGTTTTGGATATTGGTAATCCTGAAGAGCAAGTACAGCCTTATATATGTATAATCAAGGAAACATACTGATATGACAGAATGTTTAACGTAAATAGAAAAAGTGTCTTAATAAGTATAACATATAATTGAAGTGTTGAAAGATATTTGCTTAATGATAACTTAAAAAAAAAAAAATCATAACATTGCTCCCTCCTACATTCTTCCCAAAATTGTTAAAATGAAGGATGGCCCTCTTTATAAAAAACCTCTAGTTTCACAGCCACTGTATATATAGTATATGCCTTATTTCGTGCAGTGTAATCCTTGAATTCGTGCAGCCTAATAACTCAAAGATTTCAATGCATAGTTCGGTTATCATTATTACTACTGCATTACACAAACAGTGTTTAGGTCACTCTTTACCACAACCAAAATAACTATCTGTTAGCCAGTCTATTACATCGCAGTTCCCAGACATGCCGAACATCAGCTGGCTCTTTAACTATGCTTCCGCCTCTAGTTAACGTTAATCTCATCTGAGTCTTCGCTCTAAAATTTTCAATGTTTTCATTACTTTTTAGGCTATGTAATAATAGTTTTGTAAGTAGTTAATATCAACAGCATTTATCCTTTTGTTGCATTTATATTTTGCACTCAACAAATATAATAACTTATAAACGATGGGCTTAACTATACTACTATTCCACTACATATCTTTTTTGGGCCGCCTACTTGTATGAATCATGTCTTCTTTTATCATATGCAAACACTTTCAAGTCTTTTGAGCAAATCGAAAAACTTCAGTAATCGAACAATCATCAACTTTAACCATCGATAAATCATTTACCTTCATAATCGTATTGTTGCTCCATTTAAAATGTTCTGTATTATTACTTCCACACTCTTTCTCCGTAAATGTATCCAGCTATCCCTAATTAGCAGCAGCATTTGAAGTCATCAAACATTGCCCATATCATCTGAAAATACGTCTGCAAAACCCTGTTCTGCTAATTTTAAGTTTTCTTTATTCCCGGAGGACGACCGCGTGGACAAGATTTCCTTGGTTTATGTTCTAAACCAGAGAAATGGGAACTATTTTCAATAGGAAATCTGTTTAACTCGGTGATAAAGAAATAAAAAATAAAGGTACTGTATGTTCAGACGTTTGTGAAAATATTCTGAGTAGAAAAGTGAAATGACCTTCTTGAAAGATATCTTAATCATTTAATAAAAAGAAGAACACGCATTTACCTGAAAAGTATGCTTGGATATGTGTATGTTCGGCTTTTATTAAACTAAAATTTAAATTTTAACTTATATTCTAATATGGTTCTACAAATAATTTCCGATTTCAGCCAAACTATATTTCGGTTATCAAACAGTTTTCCGAGATGATACACTAAAAAACTTTTATCTATCTTTTCTCCATTACAGAACTCTTGAACGATAACAGCAAAAGACATTTGAAAAGTGAATGATGTCATATCATAATTATTATGCTTTTATTAACGAACAACAGCCCTCATAAAAAATATATGATTATCACAGCCTGATAATACTGTAATGATCATACAATTTTCGTTAAATTGAATATCATCATCATTAATGAATTTTCATTGTCAAGCAACAGAGTCGGACAGCTTTAGTATCTAAAGTGCAAAGAATAGTTAACTCAATGTTTTATAGCTCAACATGATCACAAAAACCTAAGACTTACAACCAAATAAAAGCAAGAGGATCAAAACTGGAAGCAGGGTCTAATCAATGGGTATCGGGATGAACGACGTCTTTCCTAAGAAAACTAAAAAAGGCACATTATGCATTAAATTTAGTTCCCTCCTCTTGCAAAAACAAAGCAGATCTTAAAAACATTACATTTAACTTAGAGACCGAGGCAGATTCACGCTATGATTCTCTCTACGTTTGCAGAATTCAAGGGAAAGAGTTGGTCCATATGGGTAATCAAACGATTAGTTGATACTGCCGTTATCCCACTAAGAAGTAATGTTTCTCATTGGCAGTTCTGTTCTTTACTAGAAGGTGAATATAGAATTGAAGGTAATGTGGAGATTCTATTGAGCCTTCAACCGTGTTTGCACATTGATAGACGGGCCTAGGGATAGGGAGGACAGTATTTCTTTATTGTCCAGTTATATTGGATTCTTGTTCTAGCCTAATAAGAAAGGCCATGGTGATCACATTGTAGTTGAAGTTAACTGTTGTTGTTAAATTATGAAATTAAAAGAAACACAAAATCTATAAACTACACTTTTAATCAAAATGCTATATGTACACTCAATAATATTTATATAAGAATCAATATAATGGGCTGTTATCCTATTAAACTGTTGAGCAATTCACTAAAATTACTGATGTGCGGGTTGTGTGGTACAAAATATTTTTGTGACTTCTCCAATATCAATAGATTATCCAATGAATATATCCAAGAACAACTTTAAAATGATTGAAATAATTAATAGACACTTTTTACAAACATTCTAAAAAATGGTTTTCAGCAAACTCTGTCAACCTACTTCGTCAGTTTATTCTGTATTATTTGTACATTCTGGTATTTTCTAAAATACTCTAACACTAACCTGATTACATTATCATGTTTTATAAACATGATGAAACACGTAGTTTTTTACCTTAATGCCGGAATGAATGTTTGAAACTGTCTTTCAATAACCAACTAATTGTTAAGCAATTCACAGAAGAAAAATACTCTTAACATGAACTCTACCAGATTTCTACAGTATAATATGCTAATTACCATGTATAGATTAAGCCTAGTCCATGATTCATATAAATAAACAAAGTGCTATACAAGAAATGCATTTCCGAGGTCTATTTATGAAAAATCATCCTAAATGTTGACTTATGAAAGACATTTTCGTACTTGGCCCCATAAATCATCATTACCTCTTGAATTTTAGTTTATCTATAAATACTAATACTGATGCTAATGCAACATTAAAACATGTGCAGCCATGTCAACAAAATTATATGTCTGACGTTACTGTTCCCTTATGATAAGTTTGACTAACTTATATTCTTGTTTACAAACTTCATTGATATCATTAACCCTATGAATTTTGCCCACACGTTCAAGTCTCGACATTTTCCTTGAAATATTTATATAGGTGATAAGCGCATCATCATCAATCTGAAGGTTCTTTTTGGGAGCATGCCCTCTCTGGGTCTTGAATATTGACTAAGTACTCCTTCTTCCAACTAAAACAGAACATATTGGGCAACACTCACACACGTTTCCATTTCTTTTTAGCACAAATCTATGGTTCTTCAGAATTTTCCGGTAATAGAGCTACTTCAGGTTGCAGAGGTAGTAGTTGACTTGAAGATAATTGCTCAAATCTCTGTTATCATTTACTACTCTTAATTGTCGATGGTTGATTATTCCTTATATTTTACGCAAGAGTGTATAGTGAGTATCGTTGTTGATCTGTTCACCATATTTAATAAGAAATGGCAATATATCCATATGAGCTGAGCGAATCCTTCGTTATCATACACTTACCTTCTAATTAACAGCAGGGGGTCGAATTTCCATCTCAAACCTTCCTGCTATATGTTTCTCCTTATGCTTTCGTGGTCCATCCCATGCAGGGCTCTCTCTCTCTCTTTCCTCCCTCTCTCTCTCTCTCTCTCTCTCTCTCTCTCTCTCTCTCTCTCTCTCTCTCTCTCTCTCTCTCTCTCTCTCTCTCTCTGAAATTTTTCACATTGTTATTTATCAACTTTATGTTGCCTCCTCTGTTTATGAATTGTCTTATGGCGATCACTAAAACATTAGTGTCCAATGAGTCTGCAATTTTTGATGGACTGCATGGGACATAAGACTCAATACACTTTATTTCTTGTTTATCTTTTTTGATAATGTGTGCACCAAAATAATCCACACAGGTGTGAGTAAAGGGTGGAGTGGAGATGACACGATTAGGGGGTAGATCAACCACCCTTGGTTCCATTGGCACATCCTGAATTTTCTTGCTGGTACTGTATCGAGACAATACACTTGTAACTGCTATTTTAACATTAATACTACAGTACTTTCACCTAGTGCCGCCTAAATTCATCCTCCAACGTGTAGAAACCTGTCTCTGGATCAATGGAGGGGTCGTGTCCAATGTATCTATTCGATTCTGTAGATGCTTTAAGTCATCTGAAAAAAATGTCGTTTGTGTGTGTACTTGATGATGACTACTAACGCATTGTCAAATTCATGGATATCAAGTGTAGCCCTACTTCCAAATTTTGTCTTGAGAAAGGAACAAAATCTTCTGTACCGGGCTACTTTCCTTTGAAGCCTATGCCAAGAAAAAGAATAGCCAAGAAGTTTACTTGTAGCATTGTCTGATTCTTCAAAATCCGCTGATATTGCAAAACTTGATATTGGATCATCCATGTAAATTCAATGGTGTTGTAAATACCATGTAAGGTCTCTTGAATGAAATGCATCTGGTAATATCTATTGTGCTCATCACATCCTTTTTTCAGTACCTTGTCCACAAATGGAGCCAATTCTCAGTAGTACTTTTCATTGAGCAATATTTTCTCCTTTTATAACTACGCTCTCTGGATAGTTTGGAATTTGTTGCTGACATTCACATGGGTATTGTCCATGAATGGCAAGGGAACTTCAAAATGTTTATTTGTGAAATTTTCCTATGTTTCTATCAAAGACACGAACTGCAGGTCTTCCCGTGAGCATCCTGTATCTTCTGTAGTGCTTCCTTTGTGTGTTTTTTTTTTTTTACTGGATTCCACTTAAACCTTCTTGATAACTGCATCTAGGGTCATATAATCTCCAACTTCCCTTCCTGGAGTAATATCCTATTGCAAGTTTTCATTGATTGTACCTTGCGCTGACTTTCCAATTTTACCTGAGTTGCTTTGCAAATGGTCCCTTGTTCTCAGCTCGCATGACCCTAATTGGCTGAAGTGCTGTCAGATAATTGCTTCTAATAAGAAGGCCAATCTTCAGAGAGGGTTTGTACTTTAGAATTTTACATTTCAGCTTTATGAGATGAGATATAGCTGTTAAAATATCATCTCTTGGAAACTGTTTATGAAAAACTGGAATTTCTTTTAGTGCAAATGCTTTAGGGAAACATAATGAATTGTTCCCATAGATGTTCATAGCCACTAGCCCTTCGATGACAGAGAACGGTTTGCAGTCTTCTCCATGTAGTATATGATGCTTTATTATGGTTTCTGCCGAATCCTTACTAACTTTTTTTCCAGACCTTCAATTATAAAGCAACCAGTGAATCCATTGTCATAGAATCATAAAGTTTCAACTTCGTTGTTATCACGCTATCTTACCTTCACTGGCAATAGGGCTATTAACACTGTGATAGCTCGTAATTCAGCTGTAGTACAAGCACTTGATGGAGCTTTGGGAGTGTTTCATTCACTATCAATAGACTCTGTTTGGTTTCCCTTCCTTGTTTGAAAATTATCTTGCAGCCAATTTGGATATCTCGTATGACATTTACTGCAAAGTTTTTTCTTGGTACATTCCTTTATTGTGTGATTATAGCTAAGGCAGCCATAACAAATAACTTGTTCTTCAGTAGGTCTATTTTGTCTTCTGTTGTCTTTTCTGTGAATTTAGAACAGTTAGTCAGGTTATATGGTCCTTTTCCCATTGGAAAATTTCTTTTAGCTAAATATGTTACTGCCTTTAGTGTATGTATCCGCTTACTATGACCATCTAACTGTATGGTTGTGACAAAGGAACTGGTATTTTGCTTATATCATCTTTTGCAACTCCTCCGAGGAATCACTAAAAAGAATTATGTCATCTGCAAATCTTCAGTTGTTAAGGTATTCCCCATGAATGTTAACTACTACATTTTTCCCAACCTAAATTCTTAAAAACTTCTCTATGTAGTTTTAGGATTACAGTGCTTCCCGTATAGATACCTTCAAATATTGTAAAATAAGATTCATATACTCTTTGTTTTCGAAACGCTATCATTATAATTGAAGTCTTAACAGAAACAGAAGCTTTCTCCTAGTCTATAAATGCCATACATAGTAATCCGCCATACTCTGTTGATTTCTCCATTAGCTTGATAATTATATAGACAAGGTTAGTTGTTGAATAACCACTTCTAAAGCCTGCCCGTTCTCTTGGATGATCAAAGTCTAGTTGTCTTTCTATTCGCCTTAATATGATCTTTATAAATATTTTGTATATTATTGAGAGTGAACTTATTGGACGGTACTTTTTTCAGGTCTTTTTTGCCATATATACATAAATATGGATATATAGGTGTGTGCGTGTATTTGCATTTGCATATTGTGTGATTTATAAAAATACATGTAGATCTTTAGTTATTTATATATATATATATATATACATATATATATATATATATATATATATATATATATATATATATGTATATATATATATATATATATATATATATATATATATATATATATATATGAAGGTACATGAAAAGACACGTTTAACATGTACTACAATTTGTTAATTTTATCATTAATCTATATATATCATTTACAGTATTATGTGCTTTCAAGCATTATTTCCAGGTGTTGCATATCAGCAGAATAATTCATGTCTTATTACCATAATATGACAACATTATATTAGCATTGGCATCACTTGCTTATTGTTCTCTTACTGATAAGTTATCTTACCGTGTTCCCCCGGACTTTGTATTTTTCTCCTAATAGACATTAAGAACCTACTTTTAAAATTGTATCCTTGCTCCACCTATTAAGGTTAAGGAAGTTACCAACACACAGACGCATATATATATATATATATATATATATATACATATATATATATATATATATATATATATATATATATATATATATATATATATATATATATATGTATAATACATATATATATATTTATATATGTGTGAACATATACTGTATATATATATATATATATATATATATATATATATATATTTATTCTCGCAGAAAATTTGTATGTTATTTAAGATGACCAGGTGGAAATAACAAGTAAAAGAATATATCAAGTAAAAATAACTAATGTTTTACAGACTCAAGTTTGCAAAAAGAATAAATGAAAATGTGAAAGGAGGCGAAAAGTGTAGATTGAAACCAAATGAGTGAATAATGAAAATGAATGGCCTCGCGTTAGATCTTCTCTGGTGATAAATCAGTGTCCTCTTGGCGAAGACATTATAGCGTGATGAAGAGATTTCCTCTTTAGAAAGACAGCCAAGGATAAATTCATTCGAGATAGACAGTATGTTACAAAGGATAAATTATTCATAGTTATTCTATTTACGTTTTTTGAATTGAAAAAGTGAAAACATACAGTAGATATATATATATATGTATATACATATATATATACTATATATATATATATATATATATATATATACATATATATATACATATATATATATATATATATATATATATATATATATATATATATATATATATATATATATATATATATATATATATATGTATATATATATATATATATATATATATATATAATTTATATATATAATATATATAATATATATATATATATATATATATATATATATATATATATATATATATAATATATTTATATATATATATATATATATATATATGTATATATATATATATATATATATATATATACACGAAATATTTAATTCTACTGTATGTTTTCACTTTTTCAATTCAAAAAACGTAAATAGAATAACTATGAATAATTTATCCTTTGTAACATACTGTCTATCTCGAATGAATTTATCCTTGGCTGTCTTTCTAAAGAGGAAATCTCTTCATCACGCTATAATGTCTTCGCCAAGAGGACACTGATTTATCACCAGAGAAGATCTAACGCGAGGCCATTCATTTTCATTATTCACTCATTTGGTTTCAATCTACACTTTTCGCCTCCTTTCACATTTTCATTTATTCTTTTTGCAAACTTGAGTCTGTAAAACATTAGTTATTTTTACTTGATATATTCTTTTACTTGTTATTTCCACCTGGTCATCTTAAATAACATACAAAGTTTCTGCGAGAATAAATGCCCTCAAAGGAATTGGACCCTTACATTCATATTGGCTGAACGGATCAAAATAGACCTGGGAGGCTCTTTTAGATAAATGTGAAGACCACTATAAAGACTGTGCAAAATATTGGAATATGATCAGAAAACTGTTAGGCTCAACTTCATCTCAAGAACAGAAGGTAATCTTCAGAGACTTCTGGTCCAATATATTCAAAGTAAACCCAATAGAAAATATAAGGTTTGACCAACAACACGAGCTGCATGTCACTGAAACAATCCGTAAACATGCTAATCGTATAATACCTTATGATTTAGATCTTGGGAGGCTTGACGAAGATGACCCTTTTCTCAAACCTTTCCAACTTCAAGATATAATCAAAATAATTAAAAGTTTCAAAAACAAAGCTCCAGGCCACACTAAAGTAAATAAACTTATCCTTAAAAACATAACAAATTCAATGCTCTCCTTTCTTTACAACATCTTTAGCGAAACTCTGAGTATGGGTTAAAGACCAAATTATTTCAAAAGAGCATTACTTTCCTTTGTAGGGAAAAAGAGCAAAGATCTCACCTCAGTCTCTAACTATAGACCAATATCCTTATTAGAGACTCTTGGGAAGATTCTTGAAAAAAGTATTAAAGAAAGATTTGAGGATTTCCTTGAGGAAAATTTACTTACAAATAAAAACCAATACGGATTTACAAGAGGCAAAAGGACCCAACTTGCATTAGCCCGTCTTTATGAATTCATTGCTGTTAAGTCTAATCTTAGAGGTAGTTGTTACCTAATTTCAAGAGATGTCAGCCGAGCTTTCGATAAGGTATGGCAAGAGGGTCTTAAATACAAGTTGATAGAAGCACAATTACCAAACTTAGCAACCAGATTATTATGTAACTTTCTTGACAATCGAGTGGCCATGATCAAGATAAAAGAGTTTATAGGACCAGAGTTTCAGCTACTATCTGGAGTTCCTCAGGGTAGTGTTCTCTCCCCTTCACTTTATAACTTTTACATCAAAGATACCCCTCCTCCTAGTCCAGGTTGTCTGCAAAGCATGTTTGCAGTTGACCACATCCAAGTAATAACTATCCCTAGTAAAATAAACGTATGCTACAAATGAAAACGGTCAGGGAAATAAAAGAAAAATCAGCAACTACGAAAAGAAGTGGAAAATAACAACAAATATTAACAAATTTCAGCTCCTCTCAATTTCAGTTCGAATCGTAATCCTGCAGTAATTGTAAGAGACAATGTAAGAATTCCATTCAAACAAAAGGCAACAATACTTGGGTGTACCTTCCAAAAATCTGGTATTCTTCCACACGTTAAGGCGAGAATAACTGCTTCTAAAGTAACTCTTAATAAATAAAACGATTTAAAAATTTGTCAACTAAAACTTAACTTCGTTTATATAAATCATTAGTAAGACCTCAGTTAGAGTACCCCACTATAATATTCGGAACACTTTGTAAATCTTCACTATATGAAATGCAGGCAATACAAAATAAGGCTTTGAGGAGAGCCTACAAAGAGAGCCCTCCCTATTACAAGAAAATCAGGGAATTATATCAGTATTCTAAATTGGAGCCTCTCAATGTCAGGTTTCACAGACTTGGCCAGAAAACCTGGGACAAACTTGCTTTAAACGATGACGACCTTTGCACCCTAACTAGAAATCTCTCTAACGAACATACTAGAGATCATAAGAGGTGGAGGAGACTAGATCCCAAAATCAATTGTGATCCGCCCCGGCCGAGATATATCTCAACTGATTAAAATAACCTAAATAAATATCTTTAATTAATAAATCAAATCAATTTTCAATAACTAACTTCATTACCAATTTGACATCATAAATTTTTTTGCCTTTGAATAGTTCCAACAGGCATTCTACTTGCAACAGGGCTAGACTGCGTGAACCAAAAAAACCTTACTCTCCCTAATCGTCCTTTCCTTTTCTTTTCACTCTTAGTCGCTTGCACTCGCAGGTGGCTCCTAAATCAACTTAACATCGCACAAGGGTCTGCCCCTCACCTTTATTCTCCTGTACTTCTCTTTCTCCCTTTTTCCTTATTCCTTCCCACCCCGAGTACCTGCCTTTGGGTTATAAACTGGGTTGTATCGAGGGGTACTCTTCCTTTTCTCTTATTCCCCACTTTCCCATCCCTATCCTTATCCTGTCATATACTCCAAACGTAACACCAGTACTGTACTTGCATCCATCTGTAAAAATAGAATTGGAGTTTCAATATTTATCAACATGTTTCATATTGTCGACTCTCCATCTCTGGCATATGTAATTTCATTTGAATAGCGTATTGTTGAAAAAAAAAAAAATTATATCTTTCAGCCAACGTAGAGGGGTTATTGATTTTTAAAGGTTCCACTTCAGTTTCGGTCACATCACTATCATTCAATATTTCTTGCATCCTCAATCATAAAGTTGGGAAGATTTTCCAATGTTGACAACCTTGAAGATTAAAGTATTTGGAAACCTCTAGATATCATACCAATACTGAGTAAATGAACAATTGCTAGTGGAGGTCTAGAAGTAGCTCTCCAATATCAATTAAAAGACTTGGAATGGAAGAACATCAAAAAGCACTTGTCGCTAACCTGACCTGATATCAGTGCGAGGAACAACAACAAATATTTAAGCTTCTTTGGGTAGATGATGAATAAAATCATATCTATAGAAACTCTTTGAAAAAAAAAAATAGACCAGGTCTCCATATAGTTACGTGCTTTCCGGTCTGCGCCCCATGATTTTTGAGCTGATGCCTTCAAGATATTCCCAGACCCTAAATTTTTTACTTTCAGAGGTTTTAGAAAATGTTCCCGTGTCATCTTAAGGTAAAAAAATCAATCCCTAAATCCCAAGCTGCCTCTACTCCTGATATCCGTTGGCATTTGAGGTCATCTGGGTCTGGACGTACTCTTCGAAAAAGCCAAAACCTAAAATTAAGTTTTCTTTTGAGAAAATGTAAAAGTTTAGATCTACCTGTGGAATGATTTTCTCAATTACAAGTTTCAGTTTCTATTTGGTCATTGTTCATTTTACTCCAGCATTTAATCTATTAAAAAAATATGTCCGTATATGATTATGTGTTTGTGTGCATGCGGCTTTATTTTTATCCGCTCTTTCTTAAATGAGAAATAATTTCATAATATACATGTATTGGTTCAGGTGAGGTATATATACTGTGGAAAAATAATGATGCTTTTTGGAAATTCTGAGTTCCTTGAAGACACGACTGTCGTCCCCCAAAATAGACCTTCATTGGGGTGAATATATTGACACTTATGACTGTTTGTTTTCCACTTAATCATTGTGCATATAACTTTTTTTTAAATGTTGGTTATTAAGAAAATGTACAAGTAAAGGGAATGCAGCTCTCTCTCTCTCTCTCTCTCTCTCTCTCTCTCTCTCTCTCTCTCTCTCTAAGTAACAATCCAAATATGAATTAGCTCACTGTATCCAACACACGAAAATAAGATTTTGTTAATTCACTAGGAACCTAGACTTTATTTTATGACAAAGCCTTTTGGTTACAATCCACGGAATATGTACTCAGTACTATAGAATTCTTTGAGTTAATTACGATTTGATTTGTCTAGCTCCTAAACCTTGCAGGAATTTGAAAAGTCTCTAGAAGTGAATGCCTTTTCGTACCAGAAACTAAATGAAAAAAAAATACTGGAGTAATTATGAGCATAAAAAGACTCTTGAACTTTAAAAGCACTACATTGTAAACCATTGGGGAAGTTGCTCAGAAATACATGAAAGGACATTAATTTTGTTATCCTGACATTTCTTATTATTTTTTTTTTCAAATAATTACAAAGTAATCTACCTGATATTAGAATGAAATAGAAAATGAGTTAAAGCTGTATTACAAAAGAATGTATCCCCACCATTGCACTTTACAAACGTTTGGGAAATCTATTCGTAGTTTTGGCTGTACAAACAGGTTATCTATTGCATAGGATGAAAAACAATTTCCATTTCTTCGCTAAACATGTAACAACCATTTATCACAGATTTAGATATTCCTAGGAATGAAAACGGAGGGACTTCATCAACACTTCCGATTTTTTTCTAAACCAGCAAAAAAATATGATTCATATCATTTAGATAAATGTCACGATTCTTTCTTGTTACATGAAATATTTAATGCTGATAATTTTAATATGGTACTATGGGAAGTTTATGATGTTATTGATATTATGTTTTTAAGTCTAG
>NC_090728.1:1203330-1206961 GCF_036898095.1 Palaemon carinicauda
TGCCCGATGGAGTGCCAGTAAAGCCGGTGGTCTTGGGATAACTTTATCAACGTGCAGTCTAGCTTCTTGTAGATTAAATTTAAATTCGTCGATAGTTGCGGTGGAATTAATGAACCACGCATTCGGGGCTAATTCCAACTTGATACGAACGTCGATATTATCCATCAAATATTCATCTACAGAGCCACATCGAGCATAAGTGGGTGAATGATATGCAGTCTTTCTCTTTTTCCCTTAGTCACCCACTCCTTTTCCATTTTGTTCAATTTTGTAAAATAATCAGCCGGAAGTACATTTGAAATGGAAGTTCCCTTGTAATCCTGGAAAAGATATCCAAGACGCCCAATTGTTTTCACAGTGTGGGATTTAGCAGTAGTTAATAACTTTATAAAAGACCAGTAATTGAAATGAGGATTTGATTCTACGAGTCTTTCTCCAATATAAACCTGACTTGACTTAAAGATTGTATTCGCCAAAGCATTGACGAAGATAACATCTGTGTCATCACCCAACGCACTTCCATCCGGGGCCGTAACTTTTAAATGAAGTTCTATAGCTAGACTCGCTAAATCATTAGAGTTCCTTCTATGCCATTGATGCGAAATTCGAGATAGCGATCAGTGATAGCCCCTCCCGAGGTAAGATTAGTAGGGAGAATAAAAGACGTCTGACGATCAGTCACTGATGTTTCTACTATCCGCATCCGGTTGGGCCTCGGAAAACTATCTACGACGCCAGCGGTAAAATGGGATGTAGGTAATTCATTCCCCACATGCCCAGCAATTCTCGGAGCAGCAGATGCCATTGTAAATGTCTTTGCTCACGCACTTATTTACAGGAACTAAATTACATCGCGCTAAACACGTCTTTATATCCTAAATTCCTACGAAGGATTTTCTTTTTATTTTCTCTTCTCTTGCCATTTCTTTTAACTTTTTTCCTTTTCTTTCCCCCGCCAGAAACGATGCGTCGCCCAGTCGATTTTAGCGCCTCTACCCCCCTTTGTTTAAGACTAGACCTGAAATCTTTAGTTCCCTGTTGTAAATCACCTATAACATTTTGCCCAAATTCTAAGGCCGACGGTAAGACGGCTTTTGCTACAAAGGGTGCGACTCTTTTTGCCAGTCCAGCTAATAGGCTAAAAATTCCACCGCCCTGTTGCGAACGCCTGGGGGCTCTAAATATCTCAATATCCCCTAGAGACCCTCCACGTTGAAGTTTTATGGGTCACTAGTAAATATGATACTGAACTCCTCGGGAGAGGGAGGGATAAACGCTACCCTCATGGCGCCTCGCTCCGGAATAAACCTAAGTGCTTGGGTACTTGCTTTTATATTGTTTTCTGCTTCGGCCTAATATGAAGAATGCATATTGTGCTACTATCCTCACGAAAGTGTATTGCTCGTCCTTCTTGATCAGTCAAGCGGATTGATATTGCATCCAATTCCTTTGTCCCTAAGGGATAATACACGTAATTATGATACCCCGCGTTTTACTACCCCACATACTAAAGCTGTCTAATATATTAACTTTCTTACCCCCGAAATAAGATCTTTCATCAATATCCGAATAAACAAGAACAAAGGTCTACCCCGGATGTTGGGGAGGGTGGGAAAGGCGCCAGCAGATTATGCGACTTAATCATAGGTTCCCCTGTGGTGGTTTCAAAATTTGATAAGGTTTGTCTGTATTAAAACCCAAAGTTGCTCCAATTCTTTTTCCAAATTTAATTTTACGGCCTGAATAGGACCTTTTCGATAATTGTCTCTCTTGTTTCCTGTCTCTTTGTGAACTTGAGTAGAACTCTGGCTCTCTGATAGTCATATTCTAATAGACCTGTCGCGGGTATATTTTCCTTATAAAATTCGACCGGTAGGACGTTCTTCAAAGCGTATGTTATGTCTTCATTTATACTGGATACCATATAGTCAGCATCAGTGGATAGAATGCTTAATCTAGGCTTGTAGGTTTCCTCTGTACGTGACGTAATAGTGGGCTCACCCCCTACGGATATCCGCACCTTTGTAATAATTATTTCTATTCCGGAATCAACTTCGCCACTGACGAGGCCGTATATTTCATTTGGGTAATGAATATTGATGAGAGCTACTTCATGCTCCAAATTATGATCTAAATTTATACTATTCTGAAGCTTATTTGTAAAGTTACCTGCATTATTTTCAGGGAAAATATCCCTATTACCCAGAGAGGTCAGTGTTACGATATGGCTTTCGCCACCCATTGTGGCTAAGAAATGACTGAAAGTATTCTACTTGTGTTGGGTATATTTAAACAAAAGACAGTAAGACTTTTTATTAAAGAAGTCACTATTACATAATTATCCCCGAATGGGGATTACATAACCCAAAGATAAAAGTACAGCATGACACAGTTTATAACTATTTTTTGACTGGTAAAATATCTGAAATGAAAAAAATCGTTTCATTCGCAGAAAGAGTGCATTAGAGTTCAAAGACACTTACATAATTATTCCCAGTCACTGAAAGGGAATTACATAAACATAAAAATACAAGATATTTTTGTTTTCTTTTTTCAAAGAGAGAAAAACAAAATATAAGAAAATGAAATCCTCTCATTCGCAGATGAGAATTACATCATCCAAACATAAAAACAAAATGTCTACTTTATTACTATTTTTAAAAAGTAGAATACGAGAAAATAAAAATCTTCTCATTCGCAGAATGAAGAGTACATTTAGTCAAACTTAGAAGTGAAAAATGATACACCCTATAACTTTTTTCAATGAAATAAAAAAGAACTTTGAAATTAATCAAATAGAAGCACTAGCCGGTAAATCCTTCGCTGCCGCGAGTGAATACCTTTCCAAGTTTCCCAATTCTGTGGGTAACGTACATTTTTCAGTGGCTAATAAAATAAGCTGTTACCACTTCCAGCCATCCTCCTCGCTGAATTCTCCAACTCAGGCAAATAGTACTGCATCCATATTGGATCAGCACGACCAGACCGCCCAATTCCAATAGGTACAGCGAAAATTTTTATACTATCATTTTTCTTTTCCACTGCATACTGTTCCAGTTCATTTAGACACCTCTTAAAGTTGAAAATGCGGGCCTCGGTAGTATCATTTTGTAGATTTACGGCAAAATGAGTATCTTTTGAAGTTTCCACATACGATCGAAGCTTCCCATCACTATCGTTATCGTAAGAGTACCCATAGTTAAACTGGGTAATGAGGGTGGCTACGTATGGTACGTTCGCTGTGGGGAAACTCGGGGGTTTCCTCAGGATGGCACTTCCGACGGGATGTCGATCGTCACGAATGCACCGAGACAAATTAAAAAGACGTCTTCTACTGCTCACAATATCACCGTATGGGTAGGCTTTATAAGTCTCAGCAGCTAGGACGTATGACTCAATGGCTATAGAATTCCCACCCACTACCAAGCAGACATCGCCCCTCTTTAGGGACCCGGTCTTTAAAGGAGGTGATGGAGAGTTTAAGAGGGGAGTACTGCATGCTGAGGAGGTCCCGTTGTAGACTGAAAGTTGCGCCGCCAATCTCCGCACATCACCTCAGCCATACTCACCCCACCCCCCTACCGTTTCCTATTTCGGATGGTGCAACATGTTAGCACACGTATTTCCTACC